>NC_135233.1:73302500-73602500 GCF_051348905.1 Ranitomeya variabilis
TATATGGCACAGCTATGGGGCAATAATGGTGCAGAGCACTATATGGCACAGCTATGGGGCAGTAATGGTGCCGAGCACTGTATGGCACAGCTATGGGGCAATAATGGTGCAGAGCACTATATGGCACAGCTATGGGGCAATAATGAACAGTATGGAGCATCTATTTTTATTTTTGAAATTCACCGGTAGCTGTTGCATTTTCCACCCTAGGCTTATACTCGAGTCAATAAGTTTTCCCAGTTTTTTGTGGCAAAATTAGGGGGGTCGGCTTATACTCGGGTCGGCTTATACTCGAGTATATACGGTATATTGAATCAAGGTAAAAGGATCCTATGATTAAGGGGGTCATAGTACACCAAAAACGTGTAAGGGGTTGAGGTTTTTAACTTTTATGGACTTTTAACGTGAATCAATAAACTTAGTTTTTATCCAGTTGGTTGTGCCAGAAACTACCCTCATTTTTTTTCTCAATCAAGAGCAGGTACGGAACCCACTGGTTTCCAATTACAGGAACGGATCCACCTATACCACCACCAGTGTGACCAGCTCCAACCTTCCCCCTCTCACTGACCTCCTTCTATGCTTTACAGCCTGCTCGTGTCGCTCTGATCTGGTGGAATGGCAGGATCTCACCAGCCTCAGTGCCCCTGTGCTTCTCCCATGCTGCAGAGGCGAAGCTGGCTCTGCTAATAGCCTGGAAAACAGCCCAGTCCGGACAAGAAACGGGACGCTGGTCCGAACAATCAATCTTTAGGAGCACATCGTTCCAATGCCTCCCAGTTTCCTGCTTGGTCAGGGTCTCTTGAAGAATCATCTTCAGACAACCAATTTAATGGTCATGTGTTTTTTTCTGATTGATGCATATGTGATGTACACATGAAGTAAGTACAGAAATGAAACTAGATGAAAATGACTGGCCTGATTAGCAATGGCAGAGAGCCGCTGAGATGACAAGTGGAGAAAGAGTGACACTAGACTCTTCTGCTGTCCCCTGACCTTGTCCGAGTCTGCGGATAACCGCAACAAGCAAATTATGGCTGGGGACTTGTCAAGCGACAAATTCCGATTAATGTGACACCAAAGTTTTGGCATCAGACAGGAGCTGTTGTGTGTGAACAGTGGTGTTTTATGTCTATAGCACAGAAAGGAACAGTCTGTTGCCAAACCAGTTAGATCAGGTGTGGGCAATTAATTTTTCAAAGGGGCACATAAGAAACTGGGACTATTGTGGAGGGCCGAACCAACTGGCTGATCATAATTCTCCTTAACCCCTTCACCACCAAGGGTGGTTTGCACGTTAATGACCGGGCCAATTTTTACAATTCTGACCACTGTCCCTTTATGAGGTTATAACTCTGGAACGCTTCAACGGATCTTGGCGATTCTGACATTGTTTTCTCGTGACATATTGTACTTCATGTTAGTGGTAAAATTTCTTCGATATAACTTGCGTTTATTTGTGAAAAAAACGAATATTTGGCGAAAATTTGGAAAATTTCGCAATTTTCCAACTTTGAATTTTTATGCCCTTAAATCACAGACATATGTCACACAAAATACTTAATAAATAACATTTCCCACATGTCTACTTTACATCAGCACAATTTTGGAACCAAAATTTTTTTTTGTGACGGAGTTATAAGGGTTAAAAGTTGACCAGCAATTTCTCATTTTTACAACACCATTTTTTTTTAGGGACCACATCTCATTTGAAGTCATTTTGACGGGTCTATATGATAGAAAATACCCAAGTGTGACACCATTCTAAAAACTGCACCCCTCAAGGTACTCAAAACCACTTTCAAGAAGTTTATTAACCCTTCAGGTGTTTCACAGGAATTTTTGGAATGTTTAAATAAAAATGAACATTTAACTTTTTTTCACACAAAATTTATTTCAGCTCCAATTTGTTTTATTTTACCAAGGGTAACAGGAGAAAATAGACCCCAAAAGTTGTTGTGCAATTTGTCCTGAGTACGCTGATACCCCATATGTGGGGGTAAACCACAGTTTGGGCGCATGGCAGAGCTTGGAAGCAAAGGAGCGCCATTTGACTTTTCAATGCAAAATTGACTGGAATTGAGATGGGACGCCATGTTGCATTTGGAGAGCCCCTGATGTGCCTAAACATTGAAACCCCTAACAAGTGACACCATTTTGGAAAGTAGACCCCCTAAGGAACTTATCTAGATGTGTGGTGAGCACTTTGACCCAACAAGTGCTTTACAGAAGTTTATAATGCAGAGCCGTAAAAATAAAAAATCATATTTTTTCACAAAAATGATCTTTTCACCCCCAATTTTTTATTTTCCCAAGGGTGAGAGAAGAAATTGGACCCCAAAAATTGTTGTGCAATTTGTCCTGAGTACGCTGATACCCCATATGTGGGTGTAAACCATTGTTTGGGCGCAGGGCAGAGCTCGGAAGGGAAGGAGCGCCATTTGACTTTTCAATGCAAAATTGACTGGAATTGAGATGGGACGCCATGTTGCGTTTGGAGAGCCCCTAATGTGCCTAAACATTGAAACCCCCCACGAGTGACACCATTTTGGAAAGTAGACCCCTTAAGGAACTTATCTAGATGTGTGTTGAGCACTTTGACCCAACAAGTGCTTCACAGAAGTTTATAATGCAGAGCCGTAAAAATAAAAAATCATATTTTTTCACAAAAATGATCTTTTCACCCCCATTTTTTTATTTCCCCAAGGGTAAGAGAAGAAATTAGACCACAAAAGTTGTTTTGCAATTTGTCCTGAGTACGACGATACCCCATATGTGGGTGTAAACCATTGTTTGGGCGCATAGCAGAGCTCAGAAGGGAAGAAGCGCTATTTTACTTTTCAATGCAAAATTGACTGGAATTAAGATGGGATGCCATGTTGCGTTTGGAGAGCCCCTGATGTGCCTAAACATTAAACCCCCCCACAAGTGACACCATTTTGGAAAGTAGACCCCCTAAGGAACTTATCTAGATGTGTTTTGAGAGCTTTGAACCCCCAAGTGTTTCACTACAGTTTATAACGCAGAGCCGTGAAAATAAAAATTATTTTTTTTTTCACAAAAATGATTTTTTAGCCCCCAGTTTTGTATTTTCACAAGGGTATCAGGATAAATTGGACCCTAAAAGTTGTTGTCCAATTTGTCCTGAGTACGCTGATACCCCCTATGTGGGGGGGAACCACTGTTTGGGCGCATGACAGAGCTCGGAAGGGAAGGAGCACCATTTGGAATGCAGACTTAAATGGATTGGTCTGCAGGCGTCACGTTGCATTTGCAGAGCCCCTGATGTACCCAAATAGTACAAACCCCCCACAAGTGACCCCATATTGGAAACTAGACCTCCCAAGGAACTTATCTAGATGTGTTGTGAGAACTTTGAACCCCCAAGTGTTTCACTACAGTTTACAACGCAGAGCCGTGAAAATAAAACATATTTTTTTTCCCACAAAAATGATTTTTAGCCCCCCAAATTTTTATTTTTCCAAGGATAACAAGAGAACTTGGACCCCAGAAGTTGTTGTTCAATTTGTCCCTAGTACGCTGATACCCCATATGTTGGGGTAAACCCCTTTTTGGACACACGGGAGAGCTCGGAAGGGAAGGAGCACTGTTTTACTTTTTCAACGCAGAATTGGCTGGAATTGAGATTGGACGCCATGTCGCGTTTGGAGAGCCCCTGATGTGCCTGAACAGTGGAAACTCCCCAATTCTACCTGAAACCCTACCCCTAACCTCACCCCTAACTGTTTACTGAACATTTTCTGACAGTCATAAGTGCCACGTATATAAGTGCCACGTATATAAGTGCCACGTATTTAAGAGCCACGTATTTAAGTGCCACGTATTTCAGTGCCACGATATTTCAGTGCCACGTATTTTAGTGCCACGTATTTTAGTGCCACGTATTTCAGTGCCACGTATTTCAGGCACTGAAAAATACGTGGCACGTAAATATTTCAGTGCCACGATATTTCAGTGCCACGTATTTCAGTGCCACGTATTTCAGTGCCACGTATTTCAGTGCCACGTATTTCAGTGCCACGTATTTCAGTGCCACGTATTTCAGTGCCACGTATTTCAGTGCCACGTATTTCAGTGCCACGTATTTCAGGCACTTAAATACGTGGCACTTAAATACGTGGCACTTATATACGTGGCACTTATATACGTGGCACTTAAATACGTGGCACTTATATACGTGGCACTTATATACGTGGCACTTATATACGTGGCACTTATATACGTGGCACTTATATACGTGGCACTTATATACGTGGCACTTATATACGTGGCACTTATATACGTGGCACTTATATACGTGGCACTTATATACGTGGCACTTATATACGTGGCACTTATATACGTGGCACTTATATACGTGGCACTTATATACGTGGCACTTATATACGTGGCACTTAAATACGTGGCACTTAAATACGTGGCACTTAAATACGTGGCACTTAAATACGTGGCACTTAAATACGTGGCACTTAAATACGTGGCACTTAAATACGTGGCACTTAAATACGTGGCACTTAAATACGTGGCACTTATATACGTGGCACTTATATACGTGGCACTTATATACGTGGCACTTATATACGTGGCACTTATATACGTGGCACTTATATACGTGGCACTTATATACGTGGCACTTATATACGTGGCACTTATATACGTGGCCACTGAAATATCGTGGCACTTATATACGTATATACGTATATAAACGTATATTTCAGTGCCACGTATTTCAGTGCCACGTATTTCAGGTTAGGGGTAGGGTTAGGGTTTTTTGTTTTTTTCTTGTTTTCTTGTGTTTTTCTATAAAAACGCATGCGTTTTACCGCGTTTACATGCATTTTTTCACACATGTGGTTTTTTTAAAAAACGCATGCAGATAAAAACGCAAGTGTGAAACCAGACTAAAAGACGCTTTTTATAGCAAAAAAGTTTTTGCGTCTCCACATTTTGAGACCTATAATTTTTCCACATTTTGGTCCACAGAGTCATGTGAGGTCTTGTTTTTTGCGGGATGAGTTGACGTTTTTATTGGTAACATTTTCGGACACGTGACCATTTTTTATCACTTTTTATTCCGATTTTTGTGAGGCAGAATAACCAAAAACCAGCTATTCATGAATTTCTTTTGGGTGAGGCGTTTATACCGTTCTGCGCTTGGTAAAATTGATAAAGCAGTTTTATTCGTCGGGTCAGTACGATTACAGCGATACCTCATTTATATCATTTTTTTATGTTTTGACGCTTTTATACGATAAAAACTATTTTATAGAAAAAATAATTATTTTGGCATCGCTTTATTCTGAGGACTATAACTTTTTTATTTTTCTGCTGATCATGCTGTATGGCGGCTCGTTTTTTGCGGGACAAGATGACGCTTTCAGCGGTAACATGGTTATTTATATCCGTCTTTTTTGATCGCGTGTTATTCCACTTTTTGTTCGGCGGTATGGTAATAAAGCGTTGTTTTTTGCCTCGTTTTTTTTTTTTTTTCTTACGGTGTTTACTGAAGGGGTTAACTAGTGGGCCAGTTTTATAGGTTGGGTCGTTACGGACGCGGCGATACTAAATATGTGTACTTTTATTGTTTTTGTTTGTTTTTTTTAGATAAAGAAATGTATTTATGGGAATAATATTTTTTTTTTTATTATTATTTATTTAGGAATTTTTTTTATTTTTTTTTACACATGTGGAAATTTTTTTTTTTACTTTTTTACTTTGTCCCAGGGGGGGACATCACAGATCGCAGATCTGATAGTGTGCACAGCACTCTATCAGATCCGCGATCATACTTTCATCGGAGCAGGCTGCAGCTTTCATCTGCAGCCTGCTCCGACCCGGAAGTGCTCCCTGCAGGACCCGGATACAGCCCCTCGGCCATTTTGGATCCGGGGCCTGCAGGGAGAAGACGTTCGGTACGAGGTGAGTACATCACCTTGTACCGATCGTCTCAGGGAAGCCCGCAGGGAGCCCCCTCCCTGCGCGATGCTTCCCTGTACCGCCGGTACACCGCGATCATGTTTGATCGCGGTGTGCCGGGGGTTAATGTGCCGGGGGCGGTCCGTGACCGCTCCTGGCACATAGTGCCGGATGTCAGCTGCGATATGCAGCCGACACCCGGCCGCGATCGGCCGCGCTCCCCCCGTGAGCGCGGCCGATCGCGTATGACGTACTATCCCGTCGGCGGTCATGGGGGCCCACCCCACCTCGACGGGATAGTACGTCAAATGTCGGGAAGGGGTTAAGGCTATGTTCACACGCAGCGTTTTGTTTCTGAAGCCAAAACGTGCTCTTTGGGCAGTAAAACTACTGTCTTCAAAACACCAGTTTTGCTGCATTTGTTTGCCGCATTTTATTGGGTGTGGATTACACGTGTGCTTTGTCTACATAACTTGTTTAATAAAGTTTGTTTTATTTCCCAAAAATGCTGCAAAAAAACAGTTATTGCGTATTTTGCAGTTTCTCATAACTTTCTGTGGGTGACAGTGGAAAGCGCTGAAAGATCTGAAATGCTGCAGACTAAAAAAAAACCGCTGCCATTCTCAAATTCTGATAGCTTCGGCTCGTACTGTAAAATGCAGCTTTTCATTTGCATTAAAAAATCCCACTGCATATGAACACAGCTCAACACTCATTTTATCAGTTTATAAGAAGCAGTAAGTTACAGGTTTTTAATTTACTGCTAAGACCCATAGTCACATGTATTAGCCGTTAAAGGGGTTTTCCAATTTCAGAAAACCCTTCTCACTAGCTGCAGTTATAGAAAAAAAAGTTTTTTTCCCTCCCAAGACCAGCGCTGAGTTTCCATGAGAGTTCCTGGTGTCTGTCATTGTCTGAAGTGCTCATGTCATGTCTGCAGCGCTGCAGCCAGTCGGTGAGCTCATTGGCCTTGGGTGACTCATGGCATCAACCCACGTGAAGCTGCTCAGCTCAGGTATTGGATCCAGTAGACATGGCGTCAGCTGTGCAGACAATAAATGGCACCGGAATCAGCGGCCGAACCTGGGAAGGGCGAGGAAGAGCTCATTCCGATGTACGTTTTTTTCATGTATGAGAAGATCAGTCCTTGTTTCATCAGTGATTGTTCAGAGTTTCATCACACTCTCCGCAAGGAGAAACCATACTTCTTGGATCCCGATCAGACGCCTCTCAATCAGCCAAACCAGATCTCCTCTTTGCACTGACAAGGGGCAGTACCCCGAAAAACAGTGTCTGCAAATTGAGATTCTGGTTTGGCTATTATCCTTAGGCTACTTTCACACTAGCGTCGTACGACGCACGTCGCAATGAGTCGTTTTGGAGAAAAAAACGCATCCTGCAAAGTTGCCCGCAGGATGCGTTTTTTCTCCATAGGCTTGCATTAGCGACGCATTGCCACACGTCGCATCCGTCGTTCGACGTATGCGTCGTGTTTTGGCGGACAGTCAGCACATAAAAAGTTACATGTAACTTTTTTTTGTGCGTCGTGTCCGCCCCTTCCGACCGCGCATGCGCGTCCGTAACTCCGCCCCCTCCTCCCCGGACACTACAATAGGGCAGCGGAGGCGTTGTAAAACTGCATCCGCTGCCCCCGTTGTGCTTTTTTTTCACAGCATGCGTTAGCACGACGCATTGCGACGTGCGTCGTACGACGCTAGTGTGAAAGTAGCCTAAGTCATGCGATAAGGCATTGACTGTTAGGATTGCTACCTCCAATAGGTGGCACTAGAGTTCTAGTCCTCTTCCTCTCTGAAGAGACAATTTGCATATTTCTCAGAGGGCACACATGGGCACGCACAGACACACCAGCTACCAGAGTACATGGGGCACACACACACACACAGAACAGCCACCAGAGCACATGGGGCAGACATGGGCATGCACACAGACACACCAGAGTACATGGGACACACAGACACACACCAGCTACCAGAGTACATGAGGCACACAGACACACCAGCCACCAGAGCACATGGGGCACACAGACACACCAGCCACCAGAGCACATGGGCATGCAGACATACACACATACCAGAGTATATGGGGTACACACACCAGAGTACAAGGGGCACACACAGACAACAAAACTAGTTGAGCAGTGTTAAGTATTATTTTGCAGTGTAAACAGGCTGCTTATCACAAAATGAATGACCAAAACACTTCAGCTGAAATTATCTTTTGCGCAATGTAAACGATTAGCATTTTCGGCAGAGCATCATCCTCTGTAAACAAGGCTCGCTCTGCCGAAAATCAAGGCAGCCAATGTGTGCTGAGCAATCTAGTACAGATCGCTTACTTTAGTCTGCCTATTAGTGATGAGCGAACGCGCTCCGATAAGGTGTTATCCAAGCATGCGAACAGCCGCAAGACATGCAGCCACGGCGACTCAAATATAGAATTAGAGCACACTGAAGATACTCTATTAGCACTCGAGCATGCTCAGATAACACCTTATCCTAGCACGCTCACTCATCACTACTGCCTATGTAAATAGGTATTTAAACGACTGATGATCACTAAATGCTTACAGATTGGCGATCGTTTTTTCTGCCGGTCAGTCCATGTACACGGACTCTTAAGGTACCTTCACACTAAACGATATCGCTAGCGATCCGTGACGTTGCAGCGTCCTGGCTAGCGATATCGTTTAGTTTGACACGCAGCAGCGATCAGGATCCTGCTGTGATATCGCTGGTCGTTGAACAAAGTTCAGAACTTTATTTGGTCGTCAGACCGGCGTGTATCGTCGTGTTTGACAGCAAAAGCAACGATACCAGCGATGTTTTACACTGGTAACCAGGGTAAACATCGGGTTACTAAGCGCAGGGCCGCGCTTAGTAACCCGATGTTTACCCTGGTTACCAGTGTAAAATGTAAAAAAAACAAACAGTACATACTCACCTTCGCGTCCCCCGGCGTCCGCTTCCCACACTGACTGAGCACCGTAAAGTGAAAGTGAAAGTACAGCACAGCGGTGACGTCACCGCTCTGCTGTTAGGGCCGGCGCTCAGTCAGTGCCGGAAGCGGACGCCGGGGGACGCGAATGTAAGTATGTAGTGTTTGTTTTTTTTACATTTTACGCTGGTAACCAGGGTAAACATCAGGTTACTAAGCGCGGCCCTGCGCTTAGTAACCCGATGTTTACCCTGGTTACCCGGAGACCTCGGCATCGTTGGTCGCTGGAGAGCGGTCTGTGTGACAGCTCTCCAGCGATCAAACAGCGACACTGCAGCGATCGGCATCGTTGTCGCTATCGCTGCAGCGTCGCTTAATGTGAAGGTACCTTTAGAAAGCAGCTGTTCTCAGTCAGCTCCACAGACATCTTGGTGCTCCATTCAAGCCCCTCTGTGTGTGAGGCAGGGACAGCCCAGGACCGCCACCTATAGAGATCCATCAGACATTTTTCCCTTATAGCTATAGGATGCTCCTTTCATTCTACACTGCAATACACTGTAAACGTTGAGGTGTTCTCTCTGTGAGAAAAAAGAGAAGACTCTTACCTGGCTTCTTGATTTTATCATTTAAGTTGTTGATGTAAACTGTGTGATTTGGCCGAATATCCATCGTGCTGACCGTCTGTAAGACTGGAAGAGAAAGTAATTGTTGATTACACTGCAGAGAAGAACAAGAAGCTATGGAAGAGTCAGCAGTAATTAAAAACTTCTTACATTTTAATCTGTCTCCCCATAAAAGAATGAACATCAGTGTAGCAATTTATCATGAAGCTATATTTCCCCTTCACATACTAAAGGTACCGTCACACTAGGCGATATCGCCAGCGATCCGTGACGTTGCAGCGACCTGGATAGCGATATCGCTGTATTTGACACGCAGCAGCGATCTGGATCCCGCTGTGAAATTGCTGGTCGCTGCTAGAAGGTCTGCACTATATTTGGTCGCTAGGTCGCCGTGTATCGCCGTGTTTGACAGCAAAAGCAAGGATACCAGCGATATTTTACACTGGTAACCAGGGTAAACATCGGGTTACTAAGCGCACGGCCGCGCTTAGTAACCCGATGTTTACCCTGGTTACCAGCGTAAAAGTTAAAAAAACAAACAGCACATACTCACCAGCGCGTTGGGGGACTGGGCTGGGCTGGGCCTCTGCTTCCTGACACTGACTGAGCGCCGGCCCTAAACTGAAAGTGAAAGCACAGCGGTGACGTCACCGCTCTGCTGTTAGGGCCGGAGCTCAGTCAGTGTCAGGAAGCAGAGGCTGGGGGACGCGCTGGTGAGCATGTGCTGTTTGTTTTTTTAACTTTTACACTGGTAACCAGGGTAAACATCGGGTAACTAAGCGCGGCCCTGCGCTTAGCAACCCGATGCTTACCCTGGTTACCCGGGGACCTCGGCATCGTTGGTCGCTGGAGAGCGGTCTGTGTGACAGCTCCCCAGCGATCAAACAGCGACGCTGCAGCGATTGACATCGCTGTCGCTATCGCTGCAGCGTCGCTTAATGTGACGGTACCTTAAGTAAATTGATTCACAGCCTCAGGTCCGGCAGACACTACAGTATTCTCTGGCCACAGGACCACCTGCCGGCATCCCCTGCTCGTGTGTTTATTAGCCGACCTCATGGAGATGCCGACAGGTTGGTGGTTCCGAGGGCTCCGTCCAGTAGATGTGGAATACTGATGAGGCCGATGGACCAGTTTAATCCAAGTCTATTAGCTCATCTCTATGGGTGCTTTCACATTGCGCTATGGCTCCTGTTCAGTGGCCCCGACGAGGCTTACGTTCGAACCCACAGCACAATGGGATCCAGCCGTATCCGCCGACGGGGCCATAGACTGTAATGGTTCTGGCAAAGTAAACGTGTGCTCTGTTGTGCATAATTTTCGGGAATGTATGCCTGCAGGAGGCTGACACCCAGACGCAGTCTACTACATCTGAGTGTCCACCTCCAGTAGGCGTACATTCCCAAAAATGATGCACATCAGAGCGCAAGTTCGCTCTACCGACACCATTACAGTCTATGGACCGGTCGGCGCATACGTCTGGATCCTGTTTTGAAGGGGGATTCAAATGTAAACCACGACGGGACCAATGAACAGACGCCAGGTGAAAGCCTCCTAATAATTCTACAGCATTGTCTCTGTGCCATTTACACACGTTGTGCAGTTTTATACCACTAGAAATTCTTATTTTCAAGAGCTCGTTTTTTCTCCACTCAATGGAAACAATATCTGTTTACTTTCATAGGATATACAGTTCCAGTCTTGAGATTTTAATGTGATATCTACAGTGTAAAATAGGCCCCCCGATGCCAAGTAACAATGGCGTGGGCGCAAGCGTTGACACTTTGATGCAATGGGCAGGATCAGAGATAAGACAGATTCTTGGAATTTAAGTGGTTAAACTGAGGAAGAACTCGCCCTATGACACTATGAACATTTCACTTATGCGACTGCGCGATACAAATCGGTTGTTATAATGACGACCCCCACCCCACGTCTGCCATCTTGGTTCACTCACCAGACCCTGACAGTCATAAAACACTGCAATTCAGAAGTATTGAAGCATCATTTGAAAGAAAACACACCAAAGTGGTATACGTCATACACTACATGTTCAAAGACACAAAATCACTACAGCGAGAGGAATTTCCAGGTAATTTGTGAGATAAAAAGCCCTCACTCATACATATATGATATTGTAAAACTAAAAAATGTTAGAGGATTGCCGGTACTTTTGTATTAATGACCTATCTGAAGTAATGGCCATCAATAGAAAAGTACTGGACAGACCCATTAAGGCTCTGGAAGATGGAGATGCAAAATTAAAGACAAAAAAAATAAGTCTGGAAAAGTTTTGAAGGGTAATTTCTATGTTGTAAATTTATGGCACAACCATAGAACATGTCAAGCATGAGAGAAGTGGTTTCCTATATCTGTAGAGAATGGGACCTGTCGCACAGGCATCTCCCCATTCACTTATTCCGAACATTGCTGCACACCGGCAACTGTGCCAAATGGCCAGTGGGTACGCGGGGGTGTAAATAGGGGGTTAATGGCTCGGTGGGGATGCGGGACAGGGGGGTATAAGTGATAAATAGCCTGATGCAGGGGGGATATAGTGTGTAAATGTCATGGTGCAGCCATGTGGGGGGATATAGGAAATAAATGGACAGGTGTAGGGGATGATATAGGGGGTAAATGTCCTGGTGCAGCAATGTGGGGGGATATAGGTAATAAATGGACATGTGTAGGGGATGATATAGGGGTAAATGGCCTGGTGCAGCAATGAGGGGGGATATAGGTCATAAATGGACAGGTGTAGGGGGTAAAAGGCCTGGGGCAGCAATGTGGGGGGATATAGGTAATAAATGGACAGGTGTAGGGGATGATATAGGGGGTAAATGTCCTGGTGCAGCAATGTGGAGGGATATAGGTAATAAATGGGCAGGTGTAGGGGGTGATATAGGGGGTAAATGGCCTGGTGCAGCAATGTGGGGGGATATAGGTCATAAATGGACAGGTGTAGGGGGTAAATGGCCTGGTGCAGCAATGTGGGGGGATATAGGTCATAAATGGACAGGTGTAGGGGATGATATAGGGGGTAAATGGCCTGGTGCAGCAATGTGCGGGGGATATAGGTAATAAATGGACAGGAGTAGGGGATGATATAGGGGGTAAATGTCCTGGTGCAGCAATGTGGAGGGATATAGGTAATAAATGGACAGGTGTAGGGGATGATATAGGGGGTATATGGCCTGGTGCAGCAATGTGGGGGGATATAGGTAATAAATTGACAGGTGTAGGGGATGATATAGGGGGTAAATGGCCTGGTGCAGCAATGTGAAGGGATATAGGTAATAAATGGGCAGGTGTAGGGGATGATATAGGGGGTAAATGGCCTGGTGCAGCAATGTGGAGGGATATAAGTAATAAATGGACAGGTGTAGGGGATGATATAGGGGGTAAATGGCCTGGTGCAGCAATGTGGGGGGATATAGGTAATAAATGGACAGGTGTAGGGGATGATATAGGGGGTAAATGGCCTGGTGCAGCAATGTGGAGGGATATAGGTAATAAATGGGCAGGTGTAGGGGGTGATATAGGGGGTGAATGGCCAGGTGCAGCAATGTGGGGGGATATAGGTCATAAATGGACAGGTGTAGGGGGTAAATGGTCTGGTGAGGAGATATAGTGGGTAAATGGCCCGATGGGGATGTGGGATGGGCGATAAAAAGCCTGATACTGGGGGGATGAATGGTCTGGTGATGAATATATGGATTTGGGGGGGGGGGGGGGGGGGGAGAATGGTGGATAAATGGCCTGGGGGGGGGAATGGTGGATAAATGGCCTGGGGGGGGGGAGGGGGGGATAAATGGCCGGGGGGGGGGGGGGGAGGGGTGGATAAATGGCCTGGGGGGGGGGGGGCGGGGAGCTACAGGCCCGATGGGGATGGTATAAGGTAATAAATGGCCAGATGCAGGAGCGATAATAGGGGTAAATGGTCTGGTGAGGAGGTGGGGGATGCAGGGGGTTAATGGCCCGATTTTTTTTGGGGGGGGGGGAATAGGCGATAAACAGCGAGATACATGGGGATAGAGGGGTAAAATGTCCTGGTGTAGAGGTGGGAGGGTTTAGGTAATAAAAGGCCAGATATAGGGGGTAAATGGTCTGGTGATTAGGGTATAGGGGGGTAAATGGCCTGGTGAGGAGGCGAGGGGATACAGGGAGTTAATGGCTCGATGGGGATGTGGGGGTGGGATAGGTGATAAATAGCCTGACACGGGAATATAGGAGGTAAATGTCCTGTGCAGAGGTGGGAGGGTATAGTCAATAAATGGCCAGATGCAGGGGTGATATAGGTGGTAAATGGCCTGGTGAAGTCGGCTATAGTGGTTAATGGCCCGGTGGGGACGCAGGGTATAGGTTATAAATAGCCTGATGCAGGGGGTAAATGTTGTGGTGTAGGGGGCAGTATAAGGGATAAATTACCTGGTGAGGGCGGGATATAGGGGGTAAATTGTCTCGTGGGGGCTGGGGGCGTTAAGCGGCAGAGCCCGGTCTGGAGTGGGGTATACAGCCCGGTATGGAGCAGTGTAGGCGGTGAATGGCCCGCTCGGGTGCGGGGTCCGGCTAAATGGCCGCTTGGGAGGATGTACAGGGCCGGTCATGGACGGGTTACACATATTAATCACTGCCGGCTCCCAGTCAGCGCAGTAATGTGCAGCTCCAGCCCCTGCCCGCAGTTACACACAGGCTGCTGCACGCAATATTCCCGCTCTCGCCGCTTAAAAGCCGCAGGGAGAGGACAGGACATACAGGGACCAGCGGCCGCCGCACCGGTACAGAGCGAATGTGGATCCCGGCGCCGCAGACACAACACACAGCCACGCGTCCAGAAACGTAAAACCAACACACTCCATTTCTTACCGTGTGAATGCTGGCAGGCGCTTTACGGCAACGCGCCGACGTCACACTTTTTCCCAGCAGTCTGAGTCGCGTTCATCATGTGACTTGAAACGCAAGGTGACGTAAAATGAGACCATTACAGAGATGGAAGTGGCTATGGCGGCGGCCATCTTTTTGGTGGGAAAATAAAACTGTTAGGCTGCCGTCACATTATCAGTATTTGGTCAGTATTTTACATCAGCATTTGTAAGCCAAAACCAGGAGTGGAACAATTAGATGAAAAGTATAATAGAAACACGTCACCACTTCTGCATTTATCACCCACTCCTGGTTTTGGCTTACAAATACTGAGGTAAAATACTGGCCAAATACTGATAGTGTGACGGCAGCCTTAGGGTATGTGTCCACGTGCCGGATTACATCCGGATTACCTGCGGATTGAACGCTGCATACAGCTGCAGCGTTCAAGCCGCAGCGACCAGATCTTACAGCATAGTAGAGGGGATTTTCTGAAATCCCGTCTCCACTATGTGTGGATACACGCATCCGGTGGCCCTGCGTTTACGGACAAGCAGCGCGGCTGTTTAGAACGCAGCATGTCTGTTTACCTTGGGGCAACGCTCCGTTGTCGCAAGGTAAATCACAGGGTCCTATGTATAGGGTGCGGAGATTCCGGATGTGTGCAATGGACACTTCCGGAATCACCGAGTGTCACTCCCCTTGATAAAGCAAGGCGAACAGTGGCGAAACGCGCGTCGGGGAACGTGCAACGGTCTACCGACACCTTGGTGAGGCATGCTATCTTTTTTTTTTACTTTTTGATAGCTCAGGCATGTGATATGGGGTACTTAGTACAGACTTAGTCTCCTGCCCAGAGATACTTCACACCCATGGGTCACTTCTCATGGGATTAATGCTGCTAGGGCACATTGCCTGAACATATATATATGTGTTACTTGCACTTTACACCCATGGGTTAATTCTCATGGGATCAATACTGCTAGGGCACATTGCCTGAACATATATATATGTGTTACCTGCACCTGTATTATATATTGAGTGTTTTTCCTCACTAGACATCACTTCAGTGTGGTAGACTTACGTGTCTGGTGTCTTTTTGCAATTCATGTGTGTATGGCACTGTCACTACGTGACGGTCGCCTATTTTTAATATGTCATTGTTGTTAATAAAGTTTGTGTTTAAAATTTTCAAAACAAGCTTCCAATTGGTCTCCTGATTTTTATATTAGTATCCTATGGGAGTGTATAGTATTGTTTGTGACTGACGGTAGTCCCTGAGATGAATCTGGAAATTTTGATATTTATGATGCTCCATACTGTATAATGGCCGCACATGATGCTCCATACTGTATAATGGCCGCACATGATGCTCCATACTATATAATGGCCGCACATGATGCTCCTTACTGTATAATGACCCCACATGATGCTCCATACTGTATAATGGCCGCACATGATGCTCCATACTGTATAATGGCCGCACATGATGCTCCATACTATATAATGGCCGCACATGATGCTCCATACTGTATAATGACCGCACATGATGCTCCATACTGTATAATGACCCCACATGATGCTCCACACTGTATAATGACCGCACATGAAGCTCCATACTGTATATTGGCTGCACATGATACTTCGTACCGTATAATGGCCACACATAGCTACTCCTACACACGCGGCTGTGCTCCGTACACTTTGCACACACGGCTCCACTCCGTACACACGCGCTCCGCTCCATACACCTCGCACACACGCGGCTCCGCTCCATACACCTCATACACACACGGCTCTGCTCCATACACCTTGTACACATTCAACTCCGCTCCATACACCTCGTACACATTTAGCTCCGCTCCATACACCTCGTACACATTTAGCTCCGCTCAATACACCTCGTACACATTTAGCTCCGCTCTGTACACCTCATACACACACGGCTCCACTCCATACACCTCAGACAAACACGGCTCCACTCCATACACCTCATACACACACGGCTCCACTCCTTACACCTCATACAAACACGGCTCTGCTCCGTACACCTCGTACATATTTAGCTCCGCTCCGTACACCTCGTACACATTTAGCTCCGCTCCATACACCTCATACACACACGGCTCCACTCCGTACACCTCATACACACACGGCTCTGCTCCGTACACCTCGTACACATTTAGCTCCGCTCCATACACCTCGTACACATTTAGCTCCACTCCATACACCTCGTACACATTTAGCTCCGCTCAATACACCTCGTACACATTTAGCTCCGCTCTGTACTGTGACGGGGTGTACGGCAGAGCAAGAAGGGACAACAGGCCAAGGGATGATTCCACTGATTTATTATCAAGAACGCTGGAACAACACATGCAGGTAGATCTACAGAGTCCACAATTAGTCCAACGGAACAGGTTCGGGGGCACCTCCCGATAATCCTTGTGCCAGCTAACAAAACAATAGTCCACACGAGTCTAAAGGATCCCAAAACAATCCCACGAACGACGAGATATGTCCTCAGCTCAAGTCTCGCCCCGTTCGCTTCCGCAGTCACAGATGGACATGGGGTCTTGCCTCAGCTAAGAATCCCCACTCCTCCTTCAAGGATCAACTCACATCTGATCTCAAAAATAAGAATGGATTGTCTGAGCTCCTGGGATCCGCCCATGAAGGGGGTAGGGGTCACACCTTCTATCAATGGTTGGGTCCATCAGAAGATTCTATTCTGGTCGGCTCCGCTTAGTCTACGTAGTATGTACATTTGACTAGCCACCTGCTGTGAGGAAGAATAGCTATTCCACTAGAGGTGTTGACAAAGCTTAATTACATTATAGCTTAGGGCTGCAAGTATTGGGGGAAGGAGATATTGTTACAGGTGAACTCCCAGCACAAGAAAATACATAAATTACAGCTTATAGAAACCAGAGAACAGTTAGGGTACCGTCTCACATAACGATTTACCAACGATCACGACCAGCGATACGACCTGGCCGTGATCGTTGGTAAGTGGTTGTGTGGTCACTGGGGAGCTGTCACACAGACAGCTCTCCAGCGACCAACGATGCCGAAGTCCCCGGGTAACCAGGGTAAACATCAGGTTACTAAGCGCAGGGCCGCGCTTAGTAACCCGATGTTTACCGTGGTTACCAGCGTAAAAGTAAAAAAAAAAAAACAGTACATACTCACATTCCGGTGTCTGTCCCCCGGCGTTCTGCTTCTCTGCACTGTGTCTGCGCCAGCCGGAAAGCACAGCGGTGACGTCACCGCTGTGCTCGCTTTCCGGCTGGCCGGCGCTCACAGTGCAGAGAAGCAGAATGCCGGGGGACAGACACCGGAATGTGAGTATGTACTGTTTGTTTTTTTTTACTTTTATGCTGGTAACCACGGTAAACATCGGGTTACTAAGCGCGGCCCTGCGCTTAGTAACCCGATGTTTACCCTGGTTACAAGCGAACGCATCGCTGGATCGCTGTCACACACAACGATCCAGCGATGACAGCGGGAGATCCAGCGACGAAAGAAAGTTCCAAACGATCTGCTACGACGTACGATTCTCAGCAGGGTCCCTGATCGCTGCTGCGTGTCAGACACTGCGATATCGTATGGATATCGCTGGAACGTCACGGATCGTACCGTCGTAGCGACAAAAGTGCCACTGTGAGACGGTACCCTTACATACATCAAATGGCATATTACTCAAATACAGGACCGGGCAAAAGTACATACCATGACATGTACACCTCATACACACACGGCTCCACTCCTTACACCTCATACACACACGGCTCTGCTCCGTACACCTCGGACATATTTAGCTCCGCTCAGTACACCTCGTACACATTTAGCTCCGCTCCATAAACCTCATACACACACGGCTCTGCTCCGTACACCTCATAAACACACACGGCTCTGCTCCGTACACCTCGTACACATTTAGCTCCGCTCCGTACACCTCATACACACACGGCTCTGCTCCGTACACCTCATACACACACGGCTCCGCACCGTACACCTCATACACACACGGCTCTGCTCCATACACCTCATACAAACACGGCTCCGCTCCGTACACCTCATACACAGATGGCTCTGCTCCGTACACCTCATACACACAGGGCTCTGCTCCGTACACCTCATACACACAAGGCTCTGCTCCGTACACCTCATACACACACGGCTCTGCTCCGTACACCTCATACACACACGGCTCTGCTCCGTACACCTCATACACACACGGCTCTGCTCCGTACACCTCATACACACACGGCTCTGCTCCGTACACCTCATACACACACGGCTCTGCTCCGTACACCTCATACACACACGGCTCTGCTCCGTACACCTCATACACACACGCCTCTGCTCCGTACACCTCATACACACACGGCCCTGCTCCGTACACCTCATACACACACGGCTCTACTCCGTACACCTCATACACACACGGCTCTGCTCCGTACACCTCATACACATGGCTCCACTCTGTACACCTCACACACACACGGCTCCGCTCTATACACCTCATACACACACGGCTCCGCTCCATACACCTCATACACACACGGCTCCACTCCGTACATCTCATACACACACACACGGCTCTGCTCCGTACACCTTGTACACATTTAGCTCTGCTCCGTACACCTCGTACAAACACAGCTCCGCTCCATACATCTCATACACACACGGCTCCACTCCGTACACCTCATACACACACACGGCTCTGCTCCGTACACCTCGTACACTTTTAGCTCCGCTCCATACACCTCATACACACACGGCTCCACTCCGTACACCTCATACACACACACGGCTCTGCTCTGTACACCTCGTACACATTTAGCTCCGCTCCATACACCACATACACACACGGCTCCGCTCCATACACCTCATACACATGGCTCCGCTCCATACACCTCATACACACACGGCTCCACTCCGTACACCTCATACACACACGGCTCTGCTCCGTACACCTCATACACACACGGCTCCGCTCCCTACACCTCATACACACATGGCTCTGCTCTGTACACCTCGTACACATTTAGCTCTGCTCCGTACACCTCGTACACACAGGGCTCCGCTCCATACACCTCATACACACACGGCTCCGCTCCGTACACCTCATACACACACGGCTCTGCTCCGTACACCTCGTACACATTTAGCTCTGCTCCGTACACTTCGTACACACACGGCTCCGCTCCATACACCTCATACACATACGGTTCCACTCCGTACACCTCATACACACACACGGCTCTGCTCCGTACACATTTACCTCCGCTCCATACACCTCATACACACACGGCTCCGCTCCATACAGCACATACACTCACGGCTCCGCTCCATACACCTCATACACACACGGCTCCGCTCCATACACCTCATACACACATGGCTCCGCTCCATACACCTCATACACATTCAGCTCCACTCCGTACACCTTGAACACATTCAGCTCCGCTCCATACACCTCATACACACACGGTTCCGCTCCATACACCTCATACACACACGGCTCCGCTCCGTACACCTCGTACACATTCAGCTCCGCTCCATACACCTCGCACACACGGCTCCGCTCCATACAACTCATACGCACACGGCTCCGCTCCGTACACCTCGTACACATTCAGCTCCGCTCCATACACCTCGCACACACGGCTCCGCTCCATACACCTCATACACACACGGCTCCGCTCCGTACACCTTGCACACACATGGCTCCGCTCCGTACACCTCATACACACACGGCTTCGCTCCATACACCTCGCACACACACGGCTCCGCTCCTTACATCTAATACACATTCAGCTCCGCTCCATACACCTCATACACATTCAGCTCCGCTCCATACACCTCGTACAAACACGGCTCTGCTCCGTACACCTCGTACACATTCAGCTCCGCTCCATACACCTCATACACACATGGCTCCGCTCCATACGCCTCATACACACACGGCTCCCCTCCATACACCTCGTACACACACAGCTCCGCTCCGTACACCTCATACACACACTGCTTCGCTCCATACACCTTGCACACACACCACTCCGCTCCATACACCTCATACACACACTGCTTCGCTCCATACACCTCGCACACACACGGCTCCGCTCCATACACCTCATACACATTCATCTCCACTCCATACACCTCATACACACGGCTCTGCTCCATACACCTCATACACACACGGCTCCACTCCGTACACCTCGTACACATTCAGGTCCACTCCATACACCTCGCACACGGCTCCGCTCCATACACCTCGTACACACACGGCTCCGCTCCATACACCTCGCACACACACGACTCCGCTCCATACACCTCATACACACACTGCTTCGCTCCATACACCTCTCACACCCACGGCTCCGCTCCATACACCTCATACACATTCAGCTCTGCTCCATACACCTCATACACATGGCTCCGCTCCATACACCTCATACACACACGGCTCCACTCCGTACACCTCGTACACATTCAGCTCTGCTCCATACTCCTCGCACATGGCTCCGCTCCATACACCTCGTACACACACGGCTCTGCTCCATAGACCTCATACACACAACGGCTCCGCTCCATACACCTCACACACACACGACTCCGCTCCATACACCTCATACACACACGGCTCTGCTACATCCACACTGTAAACAACTCCTGACCCCACATAAGGCAGCATACTTACCTCATCCAGCAACCAGCACAGCCGAGTCCTGCAATCCATGGAGGTCCCGATCATGTGACCCCTGACTCCTCCCCCTGTGACCTCATCACAGGTCCTGTGAGCACAGAGCAGCCAATATGTGGTGTAAGGCTCTGTGGGTGCAGGGATGACCGGCTGATACGTACACTGCATACGGAAGGGTAAGGGGCATGGCTTAACACAAGGGGGCGTGTCGGCTGCTTCTCCTGCTGTCTGCGGGATCAGAGCGTCCCGTGCTGGACAGCGGGGCAAAGGCTCAAAACCGGGACAGTCCTGCACAATGAGAGATGGTTGTGAGCTATGGAAGGGGGCGGCGTGGGTTTTCCGCTCCGTCCAAAGCGCCGTCATTACGGACCGTGGACACGCACCCTTAAAGGGAATCTGGCACCTCATATTTCGTATATAAACTGCGGCCACCGCCATCAGGTGCTTATCTACAGCATTCTGTCATGCTGTAGATAAGTGTTATGGTTCTCAATGGCAAGAGAACATAGCCCAGCAAACATAAGTACTAGCTCTTGGAAGGATGGAAACTAAACTGACCATGAACTAAACCTGCCGCACAACTAACAGTAGCCGGGTAGCGTTGCCTACGTTTTTTATCCCTAGACGCCCAGCGCCGGCCGGAGGACTAACTAATCCTGGCAGAGGAAAATATAGTCCTGGCTCACCTCTAGAGAAATTTCCCCGATAGGCAGGCAGAGGCCCCCACATATATTGGCGGTGATTTTAGATGAAATGACAAACGTAGTATGAAAATAGGTTTAGCAAAATTGAGGTCCGCTTACTAGATAGCAGGAAGACAGAAAGGGCACTTTCATGGTCAGCTGAAAACCCTATCAAAATACCATCCTGAAATTACTTTAAGACTCTAGTATTAACTCATAACATCAGAGTGGCAATTTCAGATCACAAGAGCTTTCCAGACACAGAAACGAAACTACAGCTGTGAACTGGAACAAAATGCAAAAACAAACGAGGACTAAAGTCCAACTTAGCTGGGAGTTGTCTAGAAGCAGGAACATGCACAGAAAGGCTTCTGATTACAATGTTGACCGGCATGGAAGTGACAGAGGAGCAAGGTTAAATAGCGACTCCCACATCCTGATGGAAAAAGGTGAACAGAGGGGATGATGCACACCAGTTCAATTCCACCAGTGGCCACCGGGGGAGCCCAAAATCCAATTTCACAACAGTACCCCCCCCTCAAGGAGGGGGCACCGAACCCTCACCAGAACCACCAGGGCGATCAGGATGAGCCCTATGAAAGGCACGGACCAGATCGGAGGCATGAACATCAGAGGCAGTCACCCAAGAATTATCCTCCTGACCGTATCCCCTCCATTTGACCAGATACTGGAGTTTCCGTCTGGAAACACGGGAGTCCAAGATTTTTTCCACAACGTACTCCAACTCGCCCTCAACCAACACCGGAGCAGGAGGCTCAACGGAAGGCACAACCGGTACCTCATACCTGCGCAACAATGACCGATGAAAAACATTATGAATAGAAAAAGATGCAGGGAGGTCCAAACAGAAGGACACAGGGTTAAGAATCTCCAATATCTTGTACGGGCCGATGAACCGAGGCTTAAACTTAGGAGAAGAAACCCTCATAGGGACAAAACGAGAAGACAACCACACCAAGTCCCCAACACAAAGCCGAGGACCAACTCGACGCCGGCGGTTGGCAAAAAGCTGAGTCTTCTCCTGGGACAACTTCAAATTGTCCACTACCTGCCCCCAAATCTGATGCAACCTCTCCACCACAGCATCCACTCCAGGACAATCCGAAGATTCCACCTGACCAGAAGAAAATCGAGGATGAAACCCCGAATTACAGAAAAAAAGGAGACACCAAGGTGGCAGAGCTGGCCCGATTATTGAGGGCAAACTCCGCTAAAGGCAAAAAAGCAACCCAATCATCCTGATCTGCAGACACAAAACACCTCAAATATGTCTCCAAGGTCTGATTCGTCCGCTCGGTCTGGCCATTAGTCTGAGGATGGAAAGCAGACGAGAAAGACAAATCTATGCCCATCCTAGCACAGAATGCTCGCCAAAATCTAGACACGAACTGGGTTCCTCTGTCAGAAACGATATTCTCCGGAATACCATGCAAACGGACCACATTTTGAAAAAACAGAGGAACCAACTCGGAAGAAGAAGGCAACTTAGGCAGGGGAACCAAATGGACCATCTTAGAGAAACGGTCACACACCACCCAGATGACAGACATCTTCTGAGAAACAGGAAGATCCGAAATAAAATCCATCGAGATGTGCGTCCAGGGCCTCTTCGGGATAGGCAAGGGCAACAACAATCCACTAGCCCGAGAACAACAAGGCTTGGCCCGAGCACAAACGTCACAAGACTGCACAAAGCCTCGCACATCTCGAGACAGGGAAGGCCACCAGAAGGACCTTGCCACCAAATCCCTGGTACCAAAGATTCCAGGATGACCTGTCAACGCAGAAGAATGAACCTCAGAAATGACTCTACTGGTCCAATCATCAGGAACAAACAGTCTACCAGATGGGCAACGATCAGGTCTATCCGCCTGAAACTCCTGCAAGGCCCGCCGCAGGTCTGGAGAAACGGCAGACAATATCACTCCATCCTTAAGGATACCTGTAGGTTCAGAGTTACCAGGGGAGTCAGGCTCAAAACTCCTAGAAAGGGCATCCGCCTTAACATTCTTAGAACCCGGCAGGTAGGACACCACAAAATTAAACCGAGAGAAAAACAACGACCAGCGCGCCTGTCTAGGATTCAGGCGTCTGGCGGACTCAAGATAAATTAGATTTTTGTGGTCAGTCAATACCACCACCTGATGTCTAGCCCCCTCTAGCCAATGACGCCACTCCTCAAAAGCCCACTTCATGGCCAAAAGCTCCCGATTCCCAACATCATAATTCCGCTCGGCGGGCGAAAATTTACGCGAGAAAAAGGCACAAGGTCTCATCACGGAACAATCGGAACTTCTCTGCGACAAAACTGCCCCAGCTCCGATTTCAGAAGCGTCGACCTCAACCTGAAAAGGAAGAGCAACATCAGGCTGACGCAACACAGGGGCGGAAGAAAAGCGGCGCTTAAGCTCCCGAAAGGCCTCCACAGCAGCAGGGGACCAATCAGCAACATCAGCACCCTTCTTAGTCAAATCAGTCAATGGTTTAACAACATCAGAAAAACCAGCAATAAATCGACGATAAAAGTTAGCAAAGCCCAAAAATTTCTGAAGACTCTTAAGAGAAGAGGGTTGCGTCCAATCACAAATAGCCTGAACCTTGACAGGATCCATCTCGATGGAAGAGGGGGAAAAAATATATCCCAAAAAGGAAATCTTTTGAACCCCAAAAACGCACTTAGAACCCTTCACACACAAGGAATTAGACCGCAAAACCTGAAAAACCCTCCTGACCTGCTGGACATGAGAGTCCCAGTCATCCGAAAAAATCAAAATATCATCCAGATACACAATCATAAATTTATCCAAATAATCACGGAAAATGTCATGCATAAAGGACTGAAAGACTGAAGGGGCATTTGAAAGACCAAAAGGCATCACCAAATACTCAAAGTGGCCCTCGGGCGTATTAAATGCGGTCTTTCACTCATCCCCCTGCTTAATTCGCACCAAATTATACGCCCCACGGAGATCTATCTTAGAGAACCACTTGGCCCCCTTTATGCGAGCAAACAAATCAGTCAGCAGTGGCAACGGATATTGATATTTAACCGTGATTTTATTCAAAAGCCGATAATCAATACACGGTCTCAAAGAGCCATCTTTCTTAGCCACAAAGAAAAAACCGGCTCCTAAGGGAGATGACGAAGGACGAATATGTCCCTTTTCCAAGGACTCCTTTATATATTCTCGCATAGCAGCATGTTCAGGCACAGACAGATTAAATAAACGACCCTTAGGGTATTTACTACCCGGAATCAAATCTATGGCACAATCGCACTCCCGGTGCGGAGGTAATGAACCCAGCTTAGGTTCTTCAAAAACGTCACGATATTCAGTCAAGAATTCAGGAATCTCAGAGGGAATAGATGATAAAATGGAAACCACAGGTACGTCCCCATGCGTCCCCTTACATCCCCAGCTTAACACAGACATAGCTTTCCAGTCAAGGACTGGGTTATGAGATTGCAGCCATGGCAATCCAAGCACCAACACATCATGTAGGTTATACAGCACAAGAAAGCGAATAATCTCCTGATGATCCGGATTAATCCGCATAGTTACTTGTGTCCAGTATTGTGGTTTATTACTAGCCAATGGGGTGGAGTCAATCCCCTTCAGGGGTATAGGAGTTTCAAGAGGCTCCAAATCATACCCACAGCGTTTGGCAAAGGACCAATCCATAAGACTCAAAGCGGCGCCAGAGTCGACATAGGCATCCGCGGTAATAGATGATAAAGAACAAATCAGGGTCACAGATAGAATAAACTTAGACTGTAAAGTGCCAATTGAAACAGACTTATCAAGCTTCTTAGTACGCTTAGAGCATGCTGATATAACATGAGTTGAATCACCGCAATAGAAGCACAACCCATTTTTTCGTCTTAAATTCTGCCGTTCACTTCTGGACAGAATTCTATCACATTGCATATTCTCTGGCGTCTTCTCAGTAGACACCGCCAAATGGTGCACAGGTTTGCGCTCCCGCAGACGCCTATCGATCTGGATAGCCATTGTCATGGACTCATTCAGACCCGCAGGCACAGGGAACCCCACCATAACATCCTTAATGGCATCAGAGAGACCCTCTCTGAAATTCGCCGCCAGGGCGCACTCATTCCACTGAGTAAGCACAGCCCATTTACGGAATTTCTGGCAGTATATTTCAGCTTCGTCTTGCCCCTGAGATAGGGACATCAAGGCCTTTTCCGCCTGAAGCTCTAACTGAGGTTCCTCATAAAGCAACCCCAAGGCCAGAAAAAACGCATCCACATTGAGCAACGCAGGATCCCCTGGAGCCAATGCAAAAGCCCAATCCTGAGGGTCGCCCCGGAGCAAGGAAATCACAATCCTGACCTGCTGAGCAGGATCTCCAGCAGAGCGAGATTTCAGGGACAAAAACAACTTGCAATTATTTTTAAAATTTTGAAAGCAAGATCTATTCCCCGAGAAAAATTCAGGCAAAGGAATTCTAGGTTCAGATATAGGAACATGAACAACAAAATCTTGTAAATTTTGAACTTTCGTGGTGAGATTATTCAAACCTGCAGCTAAACTCTGAATATCCATTTTAAACAGGTGAACACAGAGCCATTCCAGGATTAGAAGGAGAGAGAGAGAGAGAAAGGCTGCAATATAGGCAGACTTGCAAGAGATTCAATTACAAGCACACTCAGAACTGAAGGGAAGGGGAAAAAAAAAAAAAAATCTTCAGCAGACTTCTCTTTTCTCTCCTTTCTCTGTCAATTAATTTAACCCTTTTTGGCCGGTCAAACTGTTATGGTTCTCAATGGCAAGAGAACATAACCCAGCAAACATAAGTACTAGCTCTTGGAAGGATGGAAACTAAACTGACCATGAACTAAACCTGCCGCACAACTAACAGTAGCCGGGTAGCGTTGCCTACGTTTTTTATCCCTAGACGCCCAGCGCCGGCCGGAGGACTAACTAATCCTGGCAGAGGAAAATATAGTCCTGGCTCACCTCTAGAGAAATTTCCCCGATAGGCAGGCAGAGGCCCCCACATATATTGGCGGTGATTTTAGATGAAATGACAAACGTAGTATGAAAATAGGTTTAGCAAAATTGAGGTCCGCTTACTAGATAGCAGGAAGACAGAAAGGGCACTTTCATGGTCAGCTGAAAACCCTATCAAAATACCATCCTGAAATTACTTTAAGACTCTAGTATTAACTCATAACATCAGAGTGGCAATTTCAGATCACAAGAGCTTTCCAGACACAGAAACGAAACTACAGCTGTGAACTGGAACAAAATGCAAAAACAAACGAGGACTAAAGTCCAACTTAGCTGGGAGTTGTCTAGAAGCAGGAACATGCACAGAAAGGCTTCTGATTACAATGTTGACCGGCATGGAAGTGACAGAGGAGCAAGGTTAAATAGCGACTCCCACATCCTGATGGAAAAAGGTGAACAGAGGGGATGATGCACACCAGTTCAATTCCACCAGTGGCCACCGGGGAGCCCAAAATCCAATTTCACAACAGGGGCACCTCCCGATAATCCTTGTGCCAGCTAACAAAACAATAGTCCACACGAGTCTAAAGGATCCCAAAACAATCCCACGAACGACGAGATATGTCCTCAGCTCAAGTCTCGCCCCGTTCGCTTCCGCAGTCACAGATGGACATGGGGTCTTGCCTCAGCTAAGAATCCCCACTCCTCCTTCAAGGATCAACTCACATCTGATCTCAAAAATAAGAATGGATTGTCTGAGCTCCTGGGATCCGCCCATGAAGGGGGTAGGGGTCACACCTTCTATCAATGGTTGGGTCCATCAGAAGATTCTATTCTGGTCGGCTCCGCTTAGTCTACGTAGTATGTACATTTGACTAGCCACCTGCTGTGAGGAAGAATAGCTATTCCACTAGAGGTGTTGACAAAGCTTAATTACATTATAGCTTAGGGCTGCAAGTATTGGGGGAAGGAGATATTGTTACAGGTGAACTCCCAGCACAAGAAAATACATAAATTACAGCTTATAGAAACCAGAGAACAGTTAGGGTACCGTCTCACATAACGATTTACCAACGATCACGACCAGCGATACGACCTGGCCGTGATCGTTGGTAAGTGGTTGTGTGGTCACTGGGGAGCTGTCACACAGACAGCTCTCCAGCGACCAACGATGCCGAAGTCCCCGGGTAACCAGGGTAAACATCAGGTTACTAAGCGCAGGGCCGCGCTTAGTAACCCGATGTTTACCGTGGTTACCAGCGTAAAAGTAAAAAAAAAAAAACAGTACATACTCACATTCCGGTGTCTGTCCCCCGGCGTTCTGCTTCTCTGCACTGTGTCTGCGCCAGCCGGAAAGCACAGCGGTGACGTCACCGCTGTGCTCGCTTTCCGGCTGGCCGGCGCTCACAGTGCAGAGAAGCAGAATGCCGGGGGACAGACACCGGAATGTGAGTATGTACTGTTTGTTTTTTTTTACTTTTATGCTGGTAACCACGGTAAACATCGGGTTACTAAGCGCGGCCCTGCGCTTAGTAACCCGATGTTTACCCTGGTTACAAGCGAACGCATCGCTGGATCGCTGTCACACACAACGATCCAGCGATGACAGCGGGAGATCCAGCGACGAAAGAAAGTTCCAAACGATCTGCTACGACGTACGATTCTCAGCAGGGTCCCTGATCGCTGCTGCGTGTCAGACACTGCGATATCGTATGGATATCGCTGGAACGTCACGGATCGTACCGTCGTAGCGACAAAAGTGCCACTGTGAGACGGTACCCTTACATACATCAAATGGCATATTACTCAAATACAGGACCGGGCAAAAGTACATACCATGACATGTACACCTCATACACACACGGCTCCACTCCTTACACCTCATACACACACGGCTCTGCTCCGTACACCTTGGACATATTTAGCTCCGCTCAGTACACCTCGTACACATTTAGCTCCGCTCCATAAACCTCATACACACACGGCTCTGCTCCGTACACCTCATAAACACACACGGCTCTGCTCCGTACACCTCGTACACATTTAGCTCCGCTACGTACACCTCATACACACACGGCTCTGCTCCGTACACCTCATACACACACGGCTCCGCACCGTACACCTCATACACACACGGCTCTGCTCCATACACCTCATACAAACACGGCTCCGCTCCGTACACCTCATACACAGATGGCTCTGCTCCGTACACCTCATACACACAAGGCTCTGCTCCGTACACCTCATACACACACGGCTCTGCTCCGTACACCTCATACACACACGGCTCTGCTCCGTACACCTCATACACACACGGCTCTGCTCCGTACACCTCATACACACACGGCTCTGCTCCGTACACCTCATACACACACGGCTGTGCTCCGTACACCTCATACACACACGCCTCTGCTCCGTACACCTCATACACACACGGCCCTGCTCCGTACACCTCATACACACACGGCTCTACTCCGTACACCTCATACACACACGGCTCTGCTCCGTACACCTCATACACATGGCTCCACTCTGTACACCTCACACACACACGGCTCCGCTCTATACACCTCATACACACACGGCTCCGCTCCATACACCTCATACACACACGGCTCCACTCCGTACATCTCATACACACACACACGGCTCTGCTCCGTACACCTTGTACACATTTAGCTCTGCTCCGTACACCTCGTACAAACACAGCTCCGCTCCATACATCTCATACACACACGGCTCCACTCCGTACACCTCATACACACACACGGCTCTGCTCCGTACACCTCGTACACTTTTAGCTCCGCTCCATACACCTCATACACACACGGCTCCACTCCGTACACCTCATACACACACACGGCTCTGCTCTGTACACCTCGTACACATTTAGCTCCGCTCCATACACCACATACACACACGGCTCCGCTCCATACACCTCATACACATGGCTCCGCTCCATACACCTCATACACACACGGCTCCACTCCGTACACCTCATACACACACGGCTCTGCTCCGTACACCTCATACACACACGGCTCCGCTCCCTACACCTCATACACACATGGCTCTGCTCTGTACACCTCGTACACATTTAGCTCTGCTCCGTACACCTCGTACACACAGGGCTCCGCTCCATACACCTCATACACACACGGCTCCGCTCCGTACACCTCATACACACACGGCTCTGCTCCGTACACCTCGTACACATTTAGCTCTGCTCCGTACACTTCGTACACACACGGCTCCGCTCCATACACCTCATACACATACGGCTCCACTCCGTACACCTCATACACACACACGGCTCTGCTCCGTACACATTTACCTCCGCTCCATACACCTCATACACACACGGCTCCGCTCCATACAGCACATACACTCACGGCTCCGCTCCATACACCTCATACACACACGGCTCCACTCCATACACCTCATACACACATGGCTCCGCTCCATACACCTCATACACATTCAGCTCCGCTCCGTACACCTTGAACACATTCAGCTCCACTCCGTACACCTTGAACACATTCAGCTCCGCTCCATACACCTCATACACACACGGTTCCGCTCCATACACCTCATACACACACGGCTCCGCTCCGTACACCTCGTACACATTCAGCTCCGCTCCATACACCTCGCACACACGGCTCCGCTCCATACAACTCATACGCACACGGCTCCGCTCCGTACACCTCGTACACATTCAGCTCCGCTCCATACACCTCACACACACGGCTCCGCTCCATACACCTCATACACACACGGCTCCGCTCCGTACACCTTGCACACACATGGCTCCGCTCCGTACACCTCATACACACACGGCTTCGCTCCATACACCTCGCACACACACGGCTCCGCTCCTTACATCTAATACACATTCAGCTCCGCTCCATACACCTCATACACATTCAGCTCCGCTCCATACACCTCGTACAAACACGGCTCTGCTCCGTACACCTCGTACACATTCAGCTCCGCTCCATACACCTCATACACACATGGCTCCACTCCATACGCCTCATACACACACGGCTCCCCTCCATACACCTCGTACACACACAGCTCCGCTCCGTACACCTCATACACACACTGCTTCGCTCCATACACCTTGCACACACACCACTCCGCTCCATACACCTCATACACACACTGCTTCGCTCCATACACCTCGCACACACACGGCTCCGCTCCATACACCTCATACACATTCATCTCCACTCCATACACCTCATACACACGGCTCTGCTCCATACACCTCATACACACACGGCTCCACTCCGTACACCTCGTACACATTCAGGTCCACTCCATACACCTCGCACACGGCTCCGCTCCATACACCTCGTACACACACGGCTCCGCTCCATACACCTCGCACACACACGACTCCGCTCCATACACCTCATACACACACTGCTTCGCTCCATACACCTCTCACACCCACGGCTCCGCTCCATACACCTCATACACATTCAGCTCTGCTCCATACACCTCATACACATGGCTCCGCTCCATACACCTCATACACACACGGCTCCACTCCGTACACCTCGTACACATTCAGCTCTGCTCCATACTCCTCGCACATGGCTCCGCTCCATACACCTCGTACACACACGGCTCTGCTCCATAGACCTCATACACACAACGGCTCCGCTCCATACACCTCACACACACACGACTCCGCTCCATACACCTCATACACACACGGCTCTGCTACATCCACACTGTAAACAACTCCTGACCCCACATAAGGCAGCATACTTACCTCATCCAGCAACCAGCACAGCCGAGTCCTGCAATCCATGGAGGTCCCGATCATGTGACCCCTGACTCCTCCCCCTGTGACCTCATCACAGGTCCTGTGAGCACAGAGCAGCCAATATGTGGTGTAAGGCTCTGTGGGTGCAGGGATGACCGGCTGATACGTACACTGCATACGGAAGGGTAAGGGGCATGGCTTAACACAAGGGGGCGTGTCGGCTGCTTCTCCTGCTGTCTGCGGGATCAGAGCGTCCCGTGCTGGACAGCGGGGCAAAGGCTCAAAACCGGGACAGTCCTGCACAATGAGAGATGGTTGTGAGCTATGGAAGGGGGCGGCGTGGGTTTTCCGCTCCGTCCAAAGCGCCGTCATTACGGACCGTGGACACGCACCCTTAAAGGGAATCTGGCACCTCATATTTCGTATATAAACTGCGGCCACCGCCATCAGGTGCTTATCTACAGCATTCTGTCATGCTGTAGATAAGTGTTATGGTTCTCAATGGCAAGAGAACATAGCCCAGCAAACATAAGTACTAGCTCTTGGAAGGATGGAAACTAAACTGACCATGAACTAAACCTGCCGCACAACTAACAGTAGCCGGGTAGCGTTGCCTACGTTTTTTATCCCTAGACGCCCAGCGCCGGCCGGAGGACTAACTAATCCTGGCAGAGGAAAATATAGTCCTGGCTCACCTCTAGAGAAATTTCCCCGATAGGCAGGCAGAGGCCCCCACATATATTGGCGGTGATTTTAGATGAAATGACAAACGTAGTATGAAAATAGGTTTAGCAAAATTGAGGTCCGCTTACTAGATAGCAGGAAGACAGAAAGGGCACTTTCATGGTCAGCTGAAAACCCTATCAAAATACCATCCTGAAATTACTTTAAGACTCTAGTATTAACTCATAACATCAGAGTGGCAATTTCAGATCACAAGAGCTTTCCAGACACAGAAACGAAACTACAGCTGTGAACTGGAACAAAATGCAAAAACAAACGAGGACTAAAGTCCAACTTAGCTGGGAGTTGTCTAGAAGCAGGAACATGCACAGAAAGGCTTCTGATTACAATGTTGACCGGCATGGAAGTGACAGAGGAGCAAGGTTAAATAGCGACTCCCACATCCTGATGGAAAAAGGTGAACAGAGGGGATGATGCACACCAGTTCAATTCCACCAGTGGCCACCGGGGGAGCCCAAAATCCAATTTCACAACAGTACCCCCCCCTCAAGGAGGGGGCACCGAACCCTCACCAGAACCACCAGGGCGATCAGGATGAGCCCTATGAAAGGCACGGACCAGATCGGAGGCATGAACATCAGAGGCAGTCACCCAAGAATTATCCTCCTGACCGTATCCCCTCCATTTGACCAGATACTGGAGTTTCCGTCTGGAAACACGGGAGTCCAAGATTTTTTCCACAACGTACTCCAACTCGCCCTCAACCAACACCGGAGCAGGAGGCTCAACGGAAGGCACAACCGGTACCTCATACCTGCGCAACAATGACCGATGAAAAACATTATGAATAGAAAAAGATGCAGGGAGGTCCAAACAGAAGGACACAGGGTTAAGAATCTCCAATATCTTGTACGGGCCGATGAACCGAGGCTTAAACTTAGGAGAAGAAACCCTCATAGGGACAAAACGAGAAGACAACCACACCAAGTCCCCAACACAAAGCCGAGGACCAACTCGACGCCGGCGGTTGGCAAAAAGCTGAGTCTTCTCCTGGGACAACTTCAAATTGTCCACTACCTGCCCCCAAATCTGATGCAACCTCTCCACCACAGCATCCACTCCAGGACAATCCGAAGATTCCACCTGACCAGAAGAAAATCGAGGATGAAACCCCGAATTACAGAAAAAAGGAGACACCAAGGTGGCAGAGCTGGCCCGATTATTGAGGGCAAACTCCGCTAAAGGCAAAAAAGCAACCCAATCATCCTGATCTGCAGACACAAAACACCTCAAATATGTCTCCAAGGTCTGATTCGTCCGCTCGGTCTGGCCATTAGTCTGAGGATGGAAAGCAGACGAGAAAGACAAATCTATGCCCATCCTAGCACAGAATGCTCGCCAAAATCTAGACACGAACTGGGTTCCTCTGTCAGAAACGATATTCTCCGGAATACCATGCAAACGGACCACATTTTGAAAAAACAGAGGAACCAACTCGGAAGAAGAAGGCAACTTAGGCAGGGGAACCAAATGGACCATCTTAGAGAAACGGTCACACACCACCCAGATGACAGACATCTTCTGAGAAACAGGAAGATCCGAAATAAAATCCATCGAGATGTGCGTCCAGGGCCTTTTCGGGATAGGCAAGGGCAACAACAATCCACTAGCCCGAGAACAACAAGGCTTGGCCCGAGCACAAACGTCACAAGACTGCACAAAGCCTCGCACATCTCGAGACAGGGAAGGCCACCAGAAGGACCTTGCCACCAAATCCCTGGTACCAAAGATTCCAGGATGACCTGTCAACGCAGAAGAATGAACCTCAGAAATGACTCTACTGGTCCAATCATCAGGAACAAACAGTCTACCAGATGGGCAACGATCAGGTCTATCCGCCTGAAACTCCTGCAAGGCCCGCCGCAGGTCTGGAGAAACGGCAGACAATATCACTCCATCCTTAAGGATACCTGTAGGTTCAGAGTTACCAGGGGAGTCAGGCTCAAAACTCCTAGAAAGGGCATCCGCCTTAACATTCTTAGAACCCGGCAGGTAGGACACCACAAAATTAAACCGAGAGAAAAACAACGACCAGCGCGCCTGTCTAGGATTCAGGCGTCTGGCGGACTCAAGATAAATTAGATTTTTGTGGTCAGTCAATACCACCACCTGATGTCTAGCCCCCTCTAGCCAATGACGCCACTCCTCAAAAGCCCACTTCATGGCCAAAAGCTCCCGATTCCCAACATCATAATTCCGCTCGGCGGGCGAAAATTTACGCGAGAAAAAGGCACAAGGTCTCATCACGGAACAATCGGAACTTCTCTGCGACAAAACTGCCCCAGCTCCGATTTCAGAAGCGTCGACCTCAACCTGAAAAGGAAGAGCAACATCAGGCTGACGCAACACAGGGGCGGAAGAAAAGCGGCGCTTAAGCTCCCGAAAGGCCTCCACAGCAGCAGGGGACCAATCAGCAACATCAGCACCCTTCTTAGTCAAATCAGTCAATGGTTTAACAACATCAGAAAAACCAGCAATAAATCGACGATAAAAGTTAGCAAAGCCCAAAAATTTCTGAAGACTCTTAAGAGAAGAGGGTTGCGTCCAATCACAAATAGCCTGAACCTTGACAGGATCCATCTCGATGGAAGAGGGGGAAAAAATATATCCCAAAAAGGAAATCTTTTGAACCCCAAAAACGCACTTAGAACCCTTCACACACAAGGAATTAGACCGCAAAACCTGAAAAACCCTCCTGACCTGCTGGACATGAGAGTCCCAGTCATCCGAAAAAATCAAAATATCATCCAGATACACAATCATAAATTTATCCAAATAATCACGGAAAATGTCATGCATAAAGGACTGAAAGACTGAAGGGGCATTTGAAAGACCAAAAGGCATCACCAAATACTCAAAGTGGCCCTCGGGCGTATTAAATGCGGTCTTCCACTCATCCCCCTGCTTAATTCGCACCAAATTATACGCCCCACGGAGATCTATCTTAGAGAACCACTTGGCCCCCTTTATGCGAGCAAACAAATCAGTCAGCAGTGGCAACGGATATTGATATTTAACCGTGATTTTATTCAAAAGCCGATAATCAATACACGGTCTCAAAGAGCCATCTTTCTTAGCCACAAAGAAAAAACCGGCTCCTAAGGGAGATGACGAAGGACGAATATGTCCCTTTTCCAAGGACTCCTTTATATATTCTCGCATAGCAGCATGTTCAGGCACAGACAGATTAAATAAACGACCCTTAGGGTATTTACTACCCGGAATCAAATCTATGGCACAATCGCACTCCCGGTGCGGAGGTAATGAACCCAGCTTAGGTTCTTCAAAAACGTCACGATATTCAGTCAAGAATTCAGGAATCTCAGAGGGAATAGATGATAAAATGGAAACCACAGGTACGTCCCCATGCGTCCCCTTACATCCCCAGCTTAACACAGACATAGCTTTCCAGTCAAGGACTGGGTTATGAGATTGCAGCCATGGCAATCCAAGCACCAACACATCATGTAGGTTATACAGCACAAGAAAGCGAATAATCTCCTGATGATCCGGATTAATCCGCATAGTTACTTGTGTCCAGTATTGTGGTTTATTACTAGCCAATGGGGTGGAGTCAATCCCCTTCAGGGGTATAGGAGTTTCAAGAGGCTCCAAATCATACCCACAGCGTTTGGCAAAGGACCAATCCATAAGACTCAAAGCGGCGCCAGAGTCGACATAGGCATCCGCGGTAATAGATGATAAAGAACAAATCAGGGTCACAGATAGAATAAACTTAGACTGTAAAGTGCCAATTGAAACAGACTTATCAAGCTTCTTAGTACGCTTAGAGCATGCTGATATAACATGAGTTGAATCACCGCAATAGAAGCACAACCCATTTTTTCGTCTTAAATTCTGCCGTTCACTTCTGGACAGAATTCTATCACATTGCATATTCTCTGGCGTCTTCTCAGTAGACACCGCCAAATGGTGCACAGGTTTGCGCTCCCGCAGACGCCTATCGATCTGGATAGCCATTGTCATGGACTCATTCAGACCCGCAGGCACAGGGAACCCCACCATAACATCCTTAATGGCATCAGAGAGACCCTCTCTGAAATTCGCCGCCAGGGCGCACTCATTCCACTGAGTAAGCACAGCCCATTTACGGAATTTCTGGCAGTATATTTCAGCTTCGTCTTGCCCCTGAGATAGGGACATCAAGGCCTTTTCCGCCTGAAGCTCTAACTGAGGTTCCTCATAAAGCAACCCCAAGGCCAGAAAAAACGCATCCACATTGAGCAACGCAGGATCCCCTGGAGCCAATGCAAAAGCCCAATCCTGAGGGTCGCCCCGGAGCAAGGAAATCACAATCCTGACCTGCTGAGCAGGATCTCCAGCAGAGCGAGATTTCAGGGACAAAAACAACTTGCAATTATTTTTAAAATTTTGAAAGCAAGATCTATTCCCCGAGAAAAATTCAGGCAAAGGAATTCTAGGTTCAGATATAGGAACATGAACAACAAAATCTTGTAAATTTTGAACTTTCGTGGTGAGATTATTCAAACCTGCAGCTAAACTCTGAATATCCATTTTAAACAGGTGAACACAGAGCCATTCCAGGATTAGAAGGAGAGAGAGAGAGAGAAAGGCTGCAATATAGGCAGACTTGCAAGAGATTCAATTACAAGCACACTCAGAACTGAAGGGAAGGGGAAAAAAAAAAAAAAAAAAAAATCTTCAGCAGACTTCTCTTTTCTCTCCTTTCTCTGTCAATTAATTTAACCCTTTTTGGCCGGTCAAACTGTTATGGTTCTCAATGGCAAGAGAACATAGCCCAGCAAACATAAGTACTAGCTCTTGGAAGGATGGAAACTAAACTGACCATGAACTAAACCTGCCGCACAACTAACAGTAGCCGGGTAGCGTTGCCTACGTTTTTTATCCCTAGACGCCCAGCGCCGGCCGGAGGACTAACTAATCCTGGCAGAGGAAAATATAGTCCTGGCTCACCTCTAGAGAAATTTCCCCGATAGGCAGGCAGAGGCCCCCACATATATTGGCGGTGATTTTAGATGAAATGACAAACGTAGTATGAAAATAGGTTTAGCAAAATTGAGGTCCGCTTACTAGATAGCAGGAAGACAGAAAGGGCACTTTCATGGTCAGCTGAAAACCCTATCAAAATACCATCCTGAAATTACTTTAAGACTCTAGTATTAACTCATAACATCAGAGTGGCAATTTCAGATCACAAGAGCTTTCCAGACACAGAAACAAAACTACAGCTGTGAACTGGAACAAAATGCAAAAACAAACGAGGACTAAAGTCCAACTTAGCTGGGAGTTGTCTAGAAGCAGGAACATGCACAGAAAGGCTTCTGATTACAATGTTGACCGGCATGGAAGTGACAGAGGAGCAAGGTTAAATAGCGACTCCCACATCCTGATGGAAAAAGGTGAACAGAGGGGATGATGCACACCAGTTCAATTCCACCAGTGGCCACCGGGGAGCCCAAAATCCAATTTCACAACAGGGGCACCTCCCGATAATCCTTGTGCCAGCTAACAAAACAATAGTCCACACGAGTCTAAAGGATCCCAAAACAATCCCACGAACGACGAGATATGTCCTCAGCTCAAGTCTCGCCCCGTTCGCTTCCGCAGTCACAGATGGACATGGGGTCTTGCCTCAGCTAAGAATCCCCACTCCTCCTTCAAGGATCAACTCACATCTGATCTCAAAAATAAGAATGGATTGTCTGAGCTCCTGGGATCCGCCCATGAAGGGGGTAGGGGTCACACCTTCTATCAATGGTTGGGTCCATCAGAAGATTCTATTCTGGTCGGCTCCGCTTAGTCTACGTAGTATGTACATTTGACTAGCCACCTGCTGTGAGGAAGAATAGCTATTCCACTAGAGGTGTTGACAAAGCTTAATTACATTATAGCTTAGGGCTGCAAGTATTGGGGGAAGGAGATATTGTTACAGGTGAACTCCCAGCACAAGAAAATACATAAATTACAGCTTATAGAAACCAGAGAACAGTTAGGGTACCGTCTCACATAACGATTTACCAACGATCACGACCAGCGATACGACCTGGCCGTGATCGTTGGTAAGTGGTTGTGTGGTCACTGGGGAGCTGTCACACAGACAGCTCTCCAGCGACCAACGATGCCGAAGTCCCCGGGTAACCAGGGTAAACATCAGGTTACTAAGCGCAGGGCCGCGCTTAGTAACCCGATGTTTACCGTGGTTACCAGCGTAAAAGTAAAAAAAAAAAAACAGTACATACTCACATTCCGGTGTCTGTCCCCCGGCGTTCTGCTTCTCTGCACTGTGTCTGCGCCAGCCGGAAAGCACAGCGGTGACGTCACCGCTGTGCTCGCTTTCCGGCTGGCCGGCGCTCACAGTGCAGAGAAGCAGAATGCCGGGGGACAGACACCGGAATGTGAGTATGTACTGTTTGTTTTTTTTTACTTTTATGCTGGTAACCACGGTAAACATCGGGTTACTAAGCGCGGCCCTGCGCTTAGTAACCCGATGTTTACCCTGGTTACAAGCGAACGCATCGCTGGATCGCTGTCACACACAACGATCCAGCGATGACAGCGGGAGATCCAGCGACGAAAGAAAGTTCCAAACGATCTGCTACGACGTACGATTCTCAGCAGGGTCCCTGATCGCTGCTGCGTGTCAGACACTGCGATATCGTATGGATATCGCTGGAACGTCACGGATCGTACCGTCGTAGCGACAAAAGTGCCACTGTGAGACGGTACCCTTACATACATCAAATGGCATATTACTCAAATACAGGACCGGGCAAAAGTACATACCATGACATGTACACCTCATACACACACGGCTCCACTCCTTACACCTCATACACACACGGCTCTGCTCCGTACACCTCGGACATATTTAGCTCCGCTCAGTACACCTCGTACACATTTAGCTCCGCTCCATAAACCTCATACACACACGGCTCTGCTCCGTACACCTCATAAACACACACGGCTCTGCTCCGTACAACTCGTACACATTTAGCTCCGCTACGTACACCTCATACACACACGGCTCTGCTCCGTACACCTCATACACACACGGCTCCGCACCGTACACCTCATACACACACGGCTCTGCTCCATACACCTCATACAAACACGGCTCCGCTCCGTACACCTCATACACAGATGGCTCTGCTCCGTACACCTCATACACACAGGGCTCTGCTCCGTACACCTCATACACACAAGGCTCTGCTCCGTACACCTCATACACACACGGCTCTGCTCCGTACACCTCATACACACACGGCTCTGCTCCGTACACCTCATACACACACGGCTCTGCTCCGTACACCTCATACACACACGGCTCTGCTCCGTACACCTCATACACACACGGCTGTGCTCCGTACACCTCATACACACACGCCTCTGCTCCGTACACCTCATACACACACGGCCCTGCTCCGTACACCTCATACACACACGGCTCTACTCCGTACACCTCATACACACACGGCTCTGCTCCGTACACCTCATACACATGGCTCCACTCTGTACACCTCACACACACACGGCTCCGCTCTATACACCTCATACACACACGGCTCCGCTCCATACACCTCATACACACACGGCTCCACTCCGTACATCTCATACACACACACACGGCTCTGCTCCGTACACCTTGTACACATTTAGCTCTGCTCCGTACACCTCGTACAAACACAGCTCCGCTCCATACATCTCATACACACACGGCTCCACTCCGTACACCTCATACACACACACGGCTCTGCTCCGTACACCTCGTACACTTTTAGCTCCGCTCCATACACCTCATACACACACGGCTCCACTCCGTACACCTCATACACACACACGGCTCTGCTCTGTACACCTCGTACACATTTAGCTCCGCTCCATACACCACATACACATGGCTCCGCTCCATACACCTCATACACACACGGCTCCACTCCGTACACCTCATACACACACGGCTCTGCTCCGTACACCTCATACACACACGGCTCCGCTCCCTACACCTCATACACACATGGCTCTGCTCTGTACACCTCGTACACATTTAGCTCTGCTCCGTACACCTCGTACACACAGGGCTCCGCTCCATACACCTCATACACACACGGCTCCGCTCCGTACACCTCATACACACACGGCTCTGCTCCGTACACCTCGTACACATTTAGCTCTGCTCCGTACACTTCGTACACACACGGCTCCGCTCCATACACCTCATACACATACGGCTCCACTCCGTACACCTCATACACACACACGGCTCTGCTCCGTACACATTTACCTCCGCTCCATACACCTCATACACACACGGCTCCGCTCCATACAGCACATACACTCACGGCTCCGCTCCATACACCTCATACACACACGGCTCCGCTCCATACACCTCATACACACATGGCTCCGCTCCATACACCTCATACACATTCAGCTCCGCTCCGTACACCTTGAACACATTCAGCTCCACTCCGTACACCTTGAACACATTCAGCTCCGCTCCATACACCTCATACACACACGGTTCCGCTCCATACACCTCATACACACACGGCTCCGCTCCGTACACCTCGTACACATTCAGCTCCGCTCCATACACCTCGCACACACACGGCTCCGCTCCATACAACTCATACGCACACGGCTCCGCTCCGTACACCTCGTACACATTCAGCTCCGCTCCATACACCTCATACACACACGGCTCCGCTCCGTACACCTTGCACACACATGGCTCCGCTCCGTACACCTCATACACACACGGCTTCGCTCCATACACCTCGCACACACACGGCTCCGCTCCTTACATCTAATACACATTCAGCTCCGCTCCATACACCTCATACACATTCAGCTCCGCTCCATACACCTCGTACAAACACGGCTCTGCTCCGTACACCTCGTACACATTCAGCTCCGCTCCATACACCTCATACACACATGGCTCCGCTCCATACGCCTCATACACACACGGCTCCCCTCCATACACCTCGTACACACACAGCTCCGCTCCGTACACCTCATACACACACTGCTTCGCTCCATACACCTTGCACACACACCACTCCGCTCCATACACCTCATACACACACTGCTTCGCTCCATACACCTCGCACACACACGGCTCCGCTCCATACACCTCATACACATTCATCTCCACTCCATACACCTCATACACACGGCTCTGCTCCATACACCTCATACACACACGGCTCCACTCCGTACACCTCGTACACATTCAGGTCCACTCCATACACCTCGCACACGGCTCCGCTCCATACACCTCGTACACACACGGCTCCGCTCCATACACCTCGCACACACACGACTCCGCTCCATACACCTCATACACACACTGCTTCGCTCCATACACCTCTCACACCCACGGCTCCGCTCCATACACCTCATACACATTCAGCTCTGCTCCATACACCTCATACACATGGCTCCGCTCCATACACCTCATACACACACGGCTCCACTCCGTACACCTCGTACACATTCAGCTCTGCTCCATACTCCTCGCACATGGCTCCGCTCCATACACCTCGTACACACACGGCTCTGCTCCATAGACCTCATACACACAACGGCTCCGCTCCATACACCTCACACACACACGACTCCGCTCCATACACCTCATACACACACGGCTCTGCTACATCCACACTGTAAACAACTCCTGACCCCACATAAGGCAGCATACTTACCTCATCCAGCAACCAGCACAGCCGAGTCCTGCAATCCATGGAGGTCCCGATCATGTGACCCCTGACTCCTCCCCCTGTGACCTCATCACAGGTCCTGTGAGCACAGAGCAGCCAATATGTGGTGTAAGGCTCTGTGGGTGCAGGGATGACCGGCTGATACGTACACTGCATACGGAAGGGTAAGGGGCATGGCTTAACACAAGGGGGCGTGTCGGCTGCTTCTCCTGCTGTCTGCGGGATCAGAGCGTCCCGTGCTGGACAGCGGGGCAAAGGCTCAAAACCGGGACAGTCCTGCACAATGAGAGATGGTTGTGAGCTATGGAAGGGGACGGCGTGGGTTTTCCGCTCCGTCCAAAGCGCCGTCATTACGGACCGTGGACACGCACCCTTAAAGGGAATCTGGCACCTCATATTTCGTATATAAGCTGCGGCCACCGCCATCAGGGGCTTATCTACAGCATTCTGTAATGCTGTAGAAAAGCCCCCGATGTCACCTGAAAGAGACGAAAAACAAGTTAAATTATACTCACCCAGGGGCGGTCCCGGTTCGAATCCGATGGGCGGTCCGGCGCCTCCCATCTTCATATAATGTCATCATCCTCCTTGCTTCTGTTGCGGTTCCTGCACAGGCGAACTGATTTGCCCAGTTGAGGGCAGCGCAAAGTACTGCAGTGCGCAGGCGCCGGGACTCTGACCTACTTTGTTCTGCCCTCAACAGGGCAGAGAATTACACCTGCGCAGGAGCCACGGCAGGAAGCAAAGACGAGAACATCATCATATGAAGATAATAATAATAATAATAATTTTTATTTATATAGCGCCAACATATTCCGCAGCGCTTTACAAATTATAGAGGGGACTTGTACAGACAATAGACATTACAGCATAACAGAAATCACAGTTCAAAATACATACCAGGAGGAATGAGGCCCCTGCTGCTCGCAAGCTTACAAACTATGAGGAAAAGGGGAGACATGAGAGGTGGATGGTAACAATTGCTTTAGTTATTTGGACCAGCCATAGTGTAAGGCTCGGGTGTTCATGTAAAGCTGCATGAACCAGTTAACTGCCTAAGGCCTGTCCCACACGTCCAGATAATTCCGGTACCGGAAAAATCGGTACCGGAGTTATCCGTGTCCCGTGTGTCCGTGAGCTCACGTGGCACATCAGTGTGGCACACGTGCAGCAGCCGTGTGCCGCCCGTGTGCCGACTGGGTACCACACGGACCGTGCAGGAGACAGCGCTACTGTAAGCGCTGTCCCCTGCTTTGGGTGCTGAAGCCGCCATTCATTTGTTCTCTCCAGCAGCGTTCGCTGGAGAGAAGAAATTAAAAATCATTGTATTTTGTTTTTCTTGCAGTAGAAATAAAGATCTTTGTTTCCCCCCCCACCCTCCCACCCCCTGTGCGCCCCCCGCTGGAAAGAAAATACTCACTCGGCTCCCTCGAAGCATCCTCTCCGCGCCGCAGCTTCTTCCTGTATGAGCGATCACGTGGTGCCTCCCATTACAGTCATGAATATGCGGCTCCACCTCCCATAGGGGTGGAGCCGCATATTCATGACTGTAATGGGCGGCACCACGAGACCGCTCATACAGGAGAAGCTGCGGCGCGGAGAGATGCTTCGAGGGAGCTGGGTGAGTATTTTCTTTCCAGCGGGGGGGGGCGCACGGGGGTGGGAGGGGGGGGGAAACAAAGATCTTTATTTCTACTGCAAAAAAAACAAAATACAATGATTTTTCATTTCTTCTCTCCAGCGAACGCTGCTGGAGAGAACAAATGAATGGGGGCTTCAGAACCACGCTGGGGGGACAGCGCTTACTGTAGCGCTGTCTCCTGCACGGCACACGGACTGCACACGGACAGCATCCATGTGCGGTACATGTTTTACACGGACCCATTGACTTTAATGGGTCCGTGTGATCCGTGCGCTCCCACGAACACTGACATGTCTCCGTGTTTTGCACGCGGACACACGGTCCGCGAAAACACTCTGACATGTGCAGAGACACATTGATTTTAATGTGTCTACATGTGTCAGTGTCTCCGGCGTTGAGAATTCTGCTCTTGGGCTCCCTCCAGCGGTTGTTAGTGGTAGTGCAGTGGTCTCTGGATTATAGGCCAGGGCAGGTGTTTCTGCTTATTGCAGCTCTATTAGGTATTTAGGTTTGTAGGATCCATCAATCCCTGCCAGATGTCCATTGTATCTTGGAGGGATTGCATCTCTGTCTGGCTCCACTGCCCTGCTGTCATTTCAGCTAAGTTAAGTGCCTTTTTTTGGTTCTCTGTAGCACGCACGCAGTGTGCTTTTATGTGCAGTGCAATCTATTGTGTTTTTGTCCAGCTTGACTTGTTTAGATTTTTCTGTCATGCTGGTTTCTCTGGAGATGCAGATATACATCCTATGTCTTTAGTTAGATGTAGTATATAGTATTTTCTGCTGTGGAATTTTCTAGTGTTTTAATACTGACCGCTTAGAACTCTGTCCTATCCTTTCTATCTAGCTAAAAGGGCCTCTTTTGCTAAACTCAGTTTTTTCTGCCTGTGTACGTATTTCCTCTTAAACTCACAGTCAATATTTGTGGGGGGCTGCCTATCCTTTGGGGCTCTGCTCTGAGGCAAGATAGGATTTCCCATTTCCATCTTTAGGGGTATTTAGTCCTCCGGCTGTGTCGAGGTGTCTAGGCCTGGTTAGGTACATCCCACGGCTACTTCTAGTTGCGGTGTCAGTATTAAGATTGCAGTCAGTACAGGTACCACCTACTCCAGAGATAGTCTCATGCGGCTCCAGGGTCACCGGATCATAACACTCCGGTACGTGAGAAAACTGACACCTCATGTACCGGAATCACTGACGTGTGAAACCGGCCTAAGTATGTAGCAGTACAGACACAGAGGGCTATTAACTGCATAGTGTATGAGAACATGATGCGCGGAACCTTATTATGTTTTTTTTTTATTTTTATTTTTTTTATAGGCCACACAGGGATAGTTAGGTTAATGCATTGAGGCGGTAGGCCAGTCTGAACAAATGAGTTTTTAGGGCACGCTTAAAACTGTGGGGATTGGGGATTAATCGTATTAACCTGGGCAGTGCATTCCAAAGAATCGGCGCAGCACGTGTAAAGTCTTGGAGACGGGAGTGGGAGGTTCTGATTGTTGAGGATGCTAACCTGAGGTCATTAGCGGAGAGGAGGGCACGGGTAGGGTGGTAGACTGAGACCAGAGAGGAGATGTAGGGTGGTGCTGAGCCATGGAGAGCTTTGTGGATGAGGGTAGTAGTTTTGTACTGGATTCTGGAGTGGATGGGTAGCCAGTGTAATGACTGGCACAAGGTAGAGGCATTGGTGTAACGGTTGGTGAGGAATATGATCCTGGCTGCAGCATTCAGGACAGATTGGAGCGGGGAGAGTTTGGTAAGAGGGAGGCCGATGGGAGGTGCTGGACCCGGACCGCGACACCCATCGGACCGGACCGAACCGCCCCTGGGTGAGTATAATCCAACTTGTTTTTCTTCTCTTTCAGGTAACATTGGGGGCTTATCTGTTGTGAAATTGGATTTTGGGCTCCCCCGGTGGCCACTGGTGGAATTGAACTGGTGTGCATCATCCCCTCTGTTCACCTGTTTCCATCAGGATGTGGGAGTCGCTATTTAACCTTGCTCCTCTGTCACTTCCATGCCGGTCAACATTGTAATCAGAAGCCTTTCTGTGCATGTTCCTGCTGCTAGACAACTCCCAGCTAAGTTGAACTTTAGTCCTCGTTTGTTTTTGCATTTTGTTCCAGTTCACAGCTGTAGTTTCGTTTCTGTCTCTGGAAAGCTCTTGTGATCTGAAATTGCCACTCTGATGTTATGAGTTAATACTAGAGTCTTAAAGTAATTTCAGGATGGTATTTTGATAGGGTTTTCAGCTGACCATGAAAGTGCCCTTTCTGTCTTCCTGCTATCTAGTAAGCGGACCTCAATTTTGCTAAACCTATTTTCATACTACGTTTGTCATTTCATCTAAAATCACCGCCAATATATGTGGGGGCCTCTGTCTGCCTATCGGGGAAATTTCTCTAGAGGTGAGCCAGGACTATATTTTCCTCTGCCAGGATTAGTTAGTCCTCCGGCCGGCGCTGGGCGTCTAGGGATAAAAAACGTAGGCAACGCTACCCGGCTACTGTTAGTTGTGCGGCAGGTTTAGTTCATGGTCAGTTTAGTTTCCATCCTTCCAAGAGCTAGTACTTATGTTTGCTGGGCTATGTTCTCTTGCCATTGAGAACCATAACAGTTTGACCGGCCCAAAAAGGGTTAAATTAATTGACAGAGAAAGGAGAGAAAAGAGAAGTCTGCTGAAGATTTTTTTTTTTTTTTTTTCCCCTTCCCTTCAGTTCTGAGTGTGCTTGTAATTGAATCTCTTGCAAGTCTGCCTATATTGCAGCCTTTCTCTCTCTCTCTCTCCTTCTAATCCTGGAATGGCTCTGTGTTCACCTGTTTAAAATGGATATTCAGAGTTTAGCTGCAGGTTTGAATAATCTCACCACGAAAGTTCAAAATTTACAAGATTTTGTTGTTCATGTTCCTATATCTGAACCTAGAATTCCTTTGCCTGAATTTTTCTCGGGGAATAGATCTTGCTTTCAAAATTTTAAAAATAATTGCAAGTTGTTTTTGTCCCTGAAATCTCGCTCTGCTGGAGATCCTGCTCAGCAGGTCAGGATTGTGATTTCCTTGCTCCGGGGCGACCCTCAGGATTGGGCTTTTGCATTGGCTCCAGGGGATCCTGCGTTGCTCAATGTGGATGCGTTTTTTCTGGCCTTGGGGTTGCTTTATGAGGAACCTCAGTTAGAGCTTCAGGCGGAAAAGGCCTTGATGTCCCTATCTCAGGGGCAAGACGAAGCTGAAATATACTGCCAGAAATTCCGTAAATGGGCTGTGCTTACTCAGTGGAATGAGTGCGCCCTGGCGGCGAATTTCAGAGAGGGTCTCTCTGATGCCATTAAGGATGTTATGGTGGGGTTCCCTGTGCCTGCGGGTCTGAATGAGTCCATGACAATGGCTATCCAGATCGATAGGCGTCTGCGGGAGCGCAAACCTGTGCACCATTTGGCGGTGTCTACTGAGAAGACGCCAGAGAATATGCAATGTGATAGAATTCTGTCCAGAAGTGAACGGCAGAATTTAAGACGAAAAAATGGGTTGTGCTTCTATTGCGGTGATTCAACTCATGTTATATCAGCATGCTCTAAGCGTACTAAGAAGCTTGATAAGTCTGTTTCAATTGGCACTTTACAGTCTAAGTTTATTCTATCTGTGACCCTGATTTGTTCTTTATCATCTATTACCGCGGATGCCTATGTCGACTCTGGCGCCGCTTTGAGTCTTATGGATTGGTCCTTTGCCAAACGCTGTGGGTATGATTTGGAGCCTCTTGAAACTCCTATACCCCTGAAGGGGATTGACTCCACCCCATTGGCTAGTAATAAACCACAATACTGGACACAAGTAACTATGCGGATTAATCCGGATCATCAGGAGATTATTCGCTTTCTTGTGCTGTATAACCTACATGATGTGTTGGTGCTTGGATTGCCATGGCTGCAATCTCATAACCCAGTCCTTGACTGGAAAGCTATGTCTGTGTTAAGCTGGGGATGTAAGGGGACGCATGGGGACGTACCTGTGGTTTCCATTTCATCATCTATTCCCTCTGAGATTCCTGAATTCTTGACTGAATTTCGTGACGTTTTTGAAGAACCTAAGCTTGGTTCATTACCTCCGCACCGGGAGTGCGATTGTGCCATAGATTTGATTCCGGGTAGTAAATACCCTAAGGGTCGTTTATTTAATCTGTCTGTGCCTGAACATGCTGCTATGCGAGAATATATAAAGGAGTCCTTGGAAAAGGGACATATTCGTCCTTCGTCATCTCCCTTAGGAGCCGTTTTTTTCTTTGTGGCTAAGAAAGATGGCTCTTTGAGACAGTGTATTGATTATCGGCTTTTGAATAAAATCACGGTTAAATATCAATATCCGTTGCCACTGCTGACTGATTTGTTTGCTCGCATAAAGGGGGCCAAGTGGTTCTCTAAGATAGATCTCCGTGGGGCGTATAATTTGGTGCGAATTAAGCAGGGGGATGAGTGGAAGACCGCATTTAATACGCCCGAGGGCCACTTTGAGTATTTGGTGATGCCTTTTGGTCTTTCAAATGCCCCTTCAGTCTTTCAGTCCTTTATGCATGACATTTTCCGTGATTATTTGGATAAATTTATGATTGTGTATCTGGATGATATTTTGATTTTTTCGGATGACTGGGACTCTCATGTCCAGCAGGTCAGGAGGGTTTTTCAGGTTTTGCGGTCTAATTCCTTGTGTGTGAAGGGTTCTAAGTGCGTTTTTGGGGTTCAAAAGATTTCCTTTTTGGGATATATTTTTTCCCCCTCTTCCATCGAGATGGATCCTGTCAAGGTTCAGGCTATTTGTGATTGGACGCAACCCTCTTCTCTTAAGAGTCTTCAGAAATTTTTGGGCTTTGCTAACTTTTATCGTCGATTTATTGCTGGTTTTTCTGATGTTGTTAAACCATTGACTGATTTGACTAAGAAGGGTGCTGATGTTGCTGATTGGTCCCCTGCTGCTGTGGAGGCCTTTCGGGAGCTTAAGCGCCGCTTTTCTTCTGCCCCTGTGTTGCGTCAGCCTGATGTTGCTCTTCCTTTTCAGGTTGAGGTCGACGCTTCTGAAATCGGAGCTGGGGCAGTTTTGTCGCAGAGAAGTTCCGATTGTTCCGTGATGAGACCTTGTGCCTTTTTCTCGCGTAAATTTTCGCCCGCCGAGCGGAATTATGATGTTGGGAATCGGGAGCTTTTGGCCATGAAGTGGGCTTTTGAGGAGTGGCGTCATTGGCTTGAGGGGGCTAGACATCAGGTGGTGGTATTGACTGACCACAAAAATCTAATTTATCTTGAGTCCGCCAGACGCCTGAATCCTAGACAGGCACGCTGGTCGTTGTTTTTCTCTCGGTTTAATTTTGTGGTGTCCTACCTGCCGGGTTCTAAGAATGTTAAGGCGGATGCCCTTTCTAGGAGTTTTGAGCCTGACTCCCCTGGTAACTCTGAACCTACAGGTATCCTTAAGGATGGAGTGATATTGTCTGCCGTTTCTCCAGACCTGCGGCGGGCCTTGCAGGAGTTTCAGGCGGATAGACCTGATCGTTGCCCACCTGGTAGACTGTTTGTTCCTGATGATTGGACCAGTAAAGTCATTTCTGAGGTTCATTCTTCTGCGTTGACAGGTCATCCTGGAATCTTTGGTACCAGGGATTTGGTGGCAAGGTCCTTCTGGTGGCCTTCCCTGTCTCGAGATGTGCGAGGCTTTGTGCAGTCTTGTGATGTTTGTGCTCGGGCCAAGCCTTGTTGTTCTCGGGCTAGTGGATTGTTGTTGCCCTTGCCTATCCCGAAGAGGCCCTGGACGCACATCTCGATGGATTTTATTTCGGATCTTCCTGTTTCTCAGAAGATGTCTGTCATCTGGGTGGTGTGTGACCGTTTCTCTAAGATGGTCCATTTGGTTCCCCTGCCTAAGTTGCCTTCTTCTTCCGAGTTGGTTCCTCTGTTTTTTCAAAATGTGGTCCGTTTGCATGGTATTCCGGAGAATATCGTTTCTGACAGAGGAACCCAGTTCGTGTCTAGATTTTGGCGAGCATTCTGTGCTAGGATGGGCATAGATTTGTCTTTCTCATCTGCTTTCCATCCTCAGACTAATGGCCAGACCGAGCGGACGAATCAGACCTTGGAGACATATTTGAGGTGTTTTGTGTCTGCAGATCAGGATGATTGGGTTGCTTTTTTGCCTTTAGCGGAGTTTGCCCTCAATAATCGGGCCAGCTCTGCCACCTTGGTGTCTCCTTTTTTCTGTAATTCGGGGTTTCATCCTCGATTTTCTTCTGGTCAGGTGGAATCTTCGGATTGTCCTGGAGTGGATGCTGTGGTGGAGAGGTTGCATCAGATTTGGGGGCAGGTAGTGGACAATTTGAAGTTGTCCCAGGAGAAGACTCAGCTTTTTGCCAACCGCCGGCGTCGGGTTGGTCCTCGGCTTTGTGTTGGGGACTTGGTGTGGTTGTCTTCTCGTTTTGTCCCTATGAGGGTTTCTTCTCCTAAGTTTAAGCCTCGGTTCATCGGCCCGTACAAGATATTGGAGATTCTTAACCCTGTGTCCTTCCGTTTGGACCTCCCTGCATCTTTTTCTATTCATAATGTTTTTCATCGGTCATTGTTGCGCAGGTATGAGGTACCGGTTGTGCCTTCCGTTGAGCCTCCTGCTCCGGTGTTGGTTGAGGGCGAGTTGGAGTACGTTGTGGAAAAAATCTTGGACTCCCGTGTTTCCAGACGGAAACTCCAGTATCTGGTCAAATGGAAGGGATACGGTCAGGAGGATAATTCTTGGGTGACTGCCTCTGATGTTCATGCCTCCGATCTGGTCCGTGCCTTTCATAGGGCTCATCCTGATCGCCCTGGTGGTTCTGGTGAGGGTTCGGTGCCCCCTCCTTGAGGGGGGGGTACTGTTGTGAAATTGGATTTTGGGCTCCCCCGGTGGCCACTGGTGGAATTGAACTGGTGTGCATCATCCCCTCTGTTCACCTGTTTCCATCAGGATGTGGGAGTCGCTATTTAACCTTGCTCCTCTGTCACTTCCATGCCGGTCAACATTGTAATCAGAAGCCTTTCTGTGCATGTTCCTGCTGCTAGACAACTCCCAGCTAAGTTGGACTTTAGTCCTCGTTTGTTTTTGCATTTTGTTCCAGTTCACAGCTGTAGTTTCGTTTCTGTCTCTGGAAAGCTCTTGTGATCTGAAATTGCCACTCTGATGTTATGAGTTAATACTAGAGTCTTAAAGTAATTTCAGGATGGTATTTTGATAGGGTTTTCAGCTGACCATGAAAGTGCCCTTTCTATCTTCCTGCTATCTAGTAAGCGGACCTCAATTTTGCTAAACGTATTTTCATACTACGTTTGTCATTTCATCTAAAATCACCGCCAATATATGTGGGGGCCTCTGTCTGCCTATCGGGGAAATTTCTCTAGAGGTGAGCCAGGACTATATTTTCCTCTGCCAGGATTAGTTAGTCCTCCGGCCGGCGCTGGGCGTCTAGGGATAAAAAACGTAGGCAACGCTACCCGGCTACTGTTAGTTGTGCGGCAGGTTTAGTTCATGGTCAGTTTAGTTTCCATCCTTCCAAGAGCTAGTACTTATGTTTGCTGGGCTATGTTCTCTTGCCATTGAGAACCAGAACACTTATCTACAGCATGACAGAATGCTGTAGATAAGCACCTGATGGCGGTGGCCGCAGTTTATATACGAAATATGAGGTGCCAGATTCCCTTTAAGCTATGTTTCCACGTTCAGTCAGGCCAGGTTTACACTAGCGTTTCTGTGCACAGCATATCATTTGCATGCACGAGCGCATGTCAAAACGCATACAAACCCATGCTTACATCTCCGAATCATTACGCATGACACAAAAAAAATGCTTTTTTTATGTGCATGGTGGAGTTGGTGACATCATTTCCTGGACATGCGCAGTCTAAAGTACGCATTCTTATCGAACGCATGCGTATCGAACACATGCGTATCGAACGCATGCGTACGCATCTCCTTGTGTACCAATGGGTTTCCATAGACAGTAATGCGTTTTTTGATGCACTCATCCACATGCTCATGATTGCGCAATATTTGACACCTCAAAAAATGCAACAATGCCTAAACACTGCCGGTTTGACGCTGCGTACAGCCACAGCATCAAACCCGCAGCGTCCAGATGTTATAGCATAGTGGAGGGGATTTCAAGAAATCCCATTTCAACTATGCGTTTAGAGATGCAGGCGGCAGCCCTGCATAACTGGACATGCAGCGCATCTTTATAGACTGCAGCATGTCTATTTACGATGCAGAGACACTCCATCCCCGCAGCGTAAATTTCCCATAGATTATCATTAGATGTGGTAAAACCGCATCTAATTATTAGTCACATGCGTAATACTGTAACTGCGGAAATGCAGCTTACTATGCATGCAAACTAATTTAAATAATCTATTACCTTGACACCGCTGGAAGTCCACATCCATTGAAGTTCTCGTGAAGAGATCAGCTGACCGCTGCAGAACTGCAGTGCACATGACCACCGGGGTTATCTTCGGTCACTAGGCTGGTTCTCACGGTCAGCTGATCGTGAGAACTGCAGTGCAGATGACCGCCTGAGAGTTATCTCTGGTGGTCATTTACATGCTCTGCTATGTCTGGATGTCAGGCATCCAGATGTAGCAGAGCTGGACTCATCGTGGGACACTCGTTGCTTGGACTACGTTGGAACAGGGAGTATTTGTGTTGGTTTATTATTTTATTTTTTTGCAGGAGATCGAGGGCATACCGGAATTAGGAGTAACAATAAAGATGGGAAACTGTGTGGTCTTTTTTTTCATTAAAATACTTTATTCTTGCTGTGTCTTTATTTAACCCTTTTGAACAGTTGAAAGAAGAATAATGACGGCAGCACTCACCAGTCTTCGCACACAGGTTCCTTTATTATGAAAACATTCTTCACGGCTCGGGGGGGTGTATGTACATAGAACGTGATAGCCGAACGACGGCCGTTTCGCACCCTCCCGGCGCTTCAACAGGTTTCATGAACCTGTTGAAGCGCCGGGAGGGCGCGAAGCGGCCGTCGTTCGGCTATCACGTTCTATGTACATACACACCCCTGAGCCGTGAAGAATGTTTTTATAATAAAGGAACCTGTGAGCGAAGACTGGTGAGTGCTGCCGTTATTATTCTTCTTTCAACTGTTCAAGATTGTTATCTTCTCGGCTCCAGCACCCGAAGTCAGCAGGCTGATTGCAGCTGTATGGATTGCAGGGTTCACAGTCAGTGACAGTGGTAGTGCGGTCAGCTGTTTACTACTATTAACTTTATTTAACCCTTTACCAACTATAGGATTAGTAATGGATAGGTGGCTTATTGACACTTCTCCATTACTAAGCCGGGCTTGATGTCACCTGTTATGATCTGGTGACCTTGGAGCCGCTTGAAACTTTCTCTGGAGTCGGTGGAACCTGTACTGACCGCAATCCTGAACTAACACCGCAACTAGAAGTAGCCGTGGGGTGTGCCTAACACTCCCTAGACAGCTCGACACAGCCGGAGGACTAAATACCCCTATAGATGGAAATGGAAATGCTATCTTGCCTCAGAGCAGACCCCCAAAGGATAGGCAGCCCCCCACGAATAATGACTGTGAGTAGGAGAAGAATAGACACATGCAGGTAGAAAACAGGATTTAGCAAAAGAGGCCACTCTAGCTAAATAGGAAAGGATAGGACAGATAACTAGGCGGTCAGTATTAAAACCCTTCCAAAAATATCCACAGCAGATAATACAAAAAGTTCCACAATCTAACTAAAGACATGGAATGTATATCTGCCACTCCAGAGAATCCAGCAAGACTGAGAAAATACTGACACAATCTAAGCTGGACAAGAAAACACAAAGAATAGCACTGAATTGTGAAGCACAAAACATGTGTGCCACAGGGAAAAAGAACCAGACACTTATCTTTGCTGATTTGGCAGAAAGGCAGGAGGAACCAGGCAGAGGTCCTACACCTCCCAACAACAATTGACAACTGGCAAGGACTAATGAATCCTGCATGCCTAAATACCCCAGTCAGATCTGCAATCAGCAGATACACCTGACCAGGACTGCAACTCAGGGGCAACTGCATTACCACCTACAACCACCGGAGGGAGCCCAAAAGCAGAATTCACAACAGTCACCTTAAAATACAAAGTTGACATCAACCCCACAACTATTACCCCACTTGCCACCTCTACAGGCAGTGTCGGACTGGGGTGACAAGGGCCCACCAGTAACATTGACTTTGGGGGGCCCACTTTTCACCTGCTTGCAAATATTATACCACCTTCGTTCACAAATTTACCTATATCTCTATATAATAATAAACTGGGTAGCGTGGTTAATGAATGAGATGCTGCTTTTTTCTGTACAGAGTGAATCAAGTGAATTATGCCAAGTACTGCCCATACAGTGGGGTTGGGGGCCCAAATCTATACAGGGGCCCACCGGGGGATTCCCCTGTTACCCTGTGGGTCAGTCTGAGCCTGTTTGTAACACGTGGATGAAAAGACAATTATGGCAGCAAAATAGGAAAGGGTTCTTTACAAACAGAGCAATCAAACTGGAATGCTGACCACAAGAGCTAGTAATGGCAGTTACTGTAACAACATTTAAAAAAAGGTCTGGATGCTTTTTTTAACAAAACATGACATTGTGAGTTATAAATAATCTAGCAATATAAAATATATAACTTTGAAATAGGTTGAACTTGATGGTCCTAGGTCTATTTTCAACCAATGTAATTATGTGAACTGTACATTAGGAAAATGCTTGAAATGTAATTCCCTATAATATTATTTTACAAGTAATTTCCCCTTATTTTTTTCTGTGTAAAGTGCTAGCTATAAATCCAATCTCTGGATTTAGAAAGTGTAAAACCCTCCTGAAACACTTGCACATTTAGTCTGTATTTCTTATGGTGCCTAAGGGAAGCCATAATGATAGGCGCCTGCTTCGTAACAAGTGCAGTTATTTGCCTCTACGAGTATAATGAAGTGAATTACCAATGAGGAAAGGGTTAATACTTGAGCCCTGCATCAGAAATAGCCCCTGTAGTAACCATGACAACTGTTATGAGGTCATAAACAAGTGTGATAAAGAAGATTCCATAATAGAAGGCCGCACTGCCATGATCAGCGCCATTACTGATGCGCCTGAGGACGTTGAGCTTGACCACCCCACGTAATGTGCCGACCTTGGTGAAATTTGGAGGTTCTAGCAGGAAAAGGGTTTGTCTGCTTTAGACACCCACAGGGCATGGGATGGTAACCGAGGGGGGTGCCCAGCAGAGGATCCCCTTCTGTTACACTCTACAAAGAGCTGCTCTCCTTTGGGAGTTCATAGAAGCACCTATGACTTTAATGGGTGATAAACTGGGATGGGAGAAGGGGGAGGGGGTATTTCTCCTATTAGGGGTTATCCATTATGAACAATCCCTGTAACCAAAAGTCTAAATTTATGAGAGGTGGACCTGGACCTGTAAGGAAGAAATGGTTCATCCATCTGGGAATCAGATAAACTAAATTGGGTCTAACAACCAATGTGGTGACCGATATCGCCAGATCTCTCCCACATCCGGTTTATCACATTTATAGTCTATATTTGTTATGTCGTTCTCTGTAAATCTGGTAAAATGTACAAATGTTAAAACTTGTTACATCTGTTATATATCGGCACTAACTCTCTAAGCCCAAGGGAAGGGCGATCCTCCAGCCATCGTTCCCTAGAGGTTTCCACCATGGGGTTTTTCCTCTCCTGAGTGCTGGAGGGTGACTCTTCGTGAGTCGGGGGTTGTGCCATTTTTGGTGTCATGTTAATGTTAAATAAAATTGAGAACGTTTGACACCTAATTACAATGCTTCGTGTATTTATTTTGTGTGCGTCTGTGTGATTCATCTTGTTTGGGAGTCGGGGTCCATCACATGTCACTGTGTCATAGTGCCGGACATCTGCCGGCCACAGTTTTGCCCCAGGTGTTGCTCCTGCTCTGCTGAATATCATGGAGCAGAGAAGACAAGTGTGCCCTCATCATTGGAATAAGAACTTATATTACAGCAGGATTACAAGCAGCTTCCTCGCCTCATTCACACAGTGAGTATTTTGGCCAGTTTTTTACATCAGTATTTGTCAGCTAAAAAAACAGACAGGAGCAAACACTGAGAAAAATAAGTGAATTACTTTCACTTCTGTGTTTTGGATCCACTCCTGGAGTCTGCTAACAAATACTGATGTAACATATCGCCATGTAAAAGTGCTGTAAATCCTTCCTGACTTCATCATTACATCGATGACAGCGCTGCAGTCAGTAACTTAGCTCAGTGACTCTGCTTCAGTTGACATCATAAGCTGCTGAGCTCACTAATTGTCTGCAGCGCTGTCGCTGTGAAGTCAGCGCTGCAGACAATAACAGATACCATGGGTGGCACCAGAGATTCAGCCCTGGAGAAGGGGAGAGGGTGTAAAGTACATGGGAACAGTGATTTCACTTTCTAAATACCCTTCATAAAAAACCGATGCATTTTGAACCAGGACTAAGAACGTTGTAACGCTTGAAACGCGTTGGTTCTTATAGAAAGTGTTCACTTCAACCTTTTACAAAGTTTGTATATTTTTTCACTTTTTAATGGATTAAATTTTAAAAATTATATTCTGGAAGCTGGATCCTTCTTAGACTTGTTTACTTTTTTAATACTACAAAAATTGAGGTGTGTTGAATTTTTTAAATCTTGCGAATTATATGTGTTTTATTTGCGAGGTGTCCCCATACATTTTAATGAGATGCCGAATATTCGCATATTAAAAATTCATATGGGTTTTTATTACATTTCAGCAGCAAAAAAATGAGGTAATCCACATGCAGACATAACATTATCAATAAAGCATTATCAAAGCTCACAGCAAACAGGAAGTTTACAAAACAAGGTAATTTTAATTAAAAAATTATATTCAAAAAGAAGCAAGAGCGAAACTGAAAAATGCAATAAAAACATGTACAAAAAAAACCTCAAAAGGCAACGAAGAAACACAAATAACCTAATCTGGCAAGTTGAAGAATGAAATTCTACAGGAAATCTACAGCGTCAAAATCTCACCAAATACTCATGGTAGAAACATAGCCCTAGAGGGTAATTTCACTGATTGCGAGATGGGAGATGACAGACAAGTCTGCTGCCAATGGGAGAGAATTTGTGGTCTAAATTATGAGATTGTTGAACTAAGAAAAAGGTGCATAAAAGCCCCCAAAACAAAACATTTTGATATGGTATCTTGAAGAATACTAAGGAATATAGGGGTGTCCTTTGTCCGTGATCCTCGTGGTCAGTGTGGTTACAGAGAACATGTCTTGCTCTTGCCTCCGGACGGCTGTTATACCCTGCAGTAACTGACAATCCACGGATATGAATAAGTGCTGTATTGTGAGCGGCAGCCAGGGCCGCATTCATGGCCCACATAGGTGTCTGCTTTAGCTTGCCCTGACCACCCGCATCACATATATACAGTCCCACTGTCTCACTTGCCTGGTTCTCAGAGGCCTCCCTTAGATGCAGGGACACTTCTTCACATAAAGAGACAGAGTCCAATTCCAACACAAAACGTAGGACTTTGCTTGTTTCCAATCGCAGCACATCCACATCAGTTACAGCATCAACACAGAGTTCTGCACAGTTCACATCCTTCGCTTTCCCTGTGCGCTTCCCTATGTCCTTTAGGTTGTACCCAGTTTGTCCCGTTTCGACCGGTAGTGCAGCGTCCTCCCTGTTCAGCTTCGCTACGTGCAGGCTTCCCTTGTCTGTTTTGCACCACAGATAAGGGCATCTGACCAGGTAGAAAGCTGCAACATTTTGGAGCGACCTGCGTTTCTGATCTGCGGTGACTTCTGCTATCACCTCTGCTCTCACTTCTGCTGTCCTGCTGCTCTCACTTCTGCTGTCGTGGATGGCTGGGCTTCACACTTAATGTTACATGGCCCATTACTTAGCTGAGGGCCCCCCAGGCCCAGCTGACCTGCCTGGGCTCCCTAGCCTGACTGACCCAAAACCAGGAAATCCTCCTGTCTTACTCACAGTTGGCCCCTCCTAAGTTAGCTGTTACTGTTCCTGAGTTCCTATCTCTAATCTCAGTGTGCTATAATGCTCCTCTCTAGTGGCTAACCCAGACTCTTAGAGCTGCTTAAAATGTACAGAAACTGGCCAATACCCCATCACCATTTTTTCCGACCAAAATTTAGAAAATATAAGGGAAGCGACAGTTTAAAGGGAACCTGTCACCACGTTTTTGGAAGATGGGATAAAAATAGCGTTAAATAGGGGCAGAGGTGGGCATTACATTAGTGTGTTTGTTATGCGTTTATTACCCACCTAAGTTGCCTAAATACCTTTGCAAAGTCTCCGTTTTCGCCTGTCAATCAGGCTGGTCTGGTCAAAAGGGCGTTGTCTTCCCCCAGATTTTGCGTAGTTTTCCGTTGGTGGCGTAGTGGTGTGCGCATGCCCAAGGTCCCGAATCCTCTGCCAGGGGATTTAAAAGAGCGCGCTGTTCGTTTTCATTGGTGATCGGTGGGCGCGGCCATCTTCCTTTGGCCGCGCGTGCGCAGAAGCGGCGCTCTGCTGGCCGCGGCTTCAGGAAAATGGCCGCCGCGATATCCATCTGCGCACGCGCGGCATCCCGCGGCCATTTTCCTGAAGCCGCGGCCAGCAGAGCGCCGCTTCTGCGCACGCGCGGCCAAAGGAAGATGGCCACGCCCACCGATCACCAATGAAAACGAACAGCGCGCTCTTTTAAATCCCCTGGCAGAGGATTCAGGACTTTGGGCATGCGCACACCACTACGCCACCAACGGAAAACTACGCAAAATCTGGGGGAAGACAAGACGCCCTTTTGACCAGACCAGCCTGATTGACAGGCGAAAACGGAGACTTTGCAAAGGTATTTCGGCAACTTAGGTGGGTAATAAACGCATAACAAACACACTAATGTAACGCCCACCTCTGCCCCTATTTAACGCTATTTTTATCCCATCTTCCAAAAACGTGGTGACAGGTTCCCTTTAATAAAGAGACACAAGTCTCCTTTAGGAGCCTCTAAAAGCCAGCAATGATCTTTGTCCAGCACCGGACAATGTAAAGTGCCAACAAATATACACTGGTCAAAAAAATAAAGGGAACACTGAAATAATAGAATATAACTCCATGTAAATCAAACTTCTGTGAAATCAAACTGTCCACTTAGGAAGCAACACTGACAATCAATTTCATATGCTATTGTGCAAATGGAATATACAACAGATGGAAATTATTGGCAGTTATCAAGACACCCTCAACAAAGGAGTAGTTCTGCATGTGGGGACCACAGACCACATCTCAGTACCAATGCTTTCTGGCTGATGTTTCGGTCACTTTTGAATGTTGGTTCAACTTGGTTGTGCCTTCACATTCGTGGCAGCATGAGACGGACTCTACAACCCACACAAGTGGCTCAGGTAGTGCAGCTTTTCCAGGATGTCACATCAATGCGAGCTGTGGCAAGAATGTTTGCTGTGTGTGTCAGCGTAGTGTCCTCCGCCTTTGTGCAAGGAGGAACAGGAGGAGCACTGCCAGAGCCCTGCAAAATGACCTCCAGCAGGCCACAAATGTGCAAGTGTCTGCACAAACGGTTATAAACCGACTCCATGAGGATGGTCTGAGTGACCGACGTCCACAGATGGGGGTTGTGCTCACAGCTCAACACCGTGTAGGATGCTTGGCATTTGCCACAGAACACCAGGATTGGCAAATTCACCAGTGGCGCCCTGTGCTCTACACATATCAAAATAGGTTCATACTGAGCACATGTGACAGACGTGACAGAGTCTGGAGATGGCGTGGAGAGTGGTCTGCTGCCTGCAACATCCTTCAGCATGACCGGTTTGGCAGTGGGTCAGTATTGGTGAGGCATTTCTTTGGAGGACCACACAGCCCACCATGTGCTCACCAGAGGTAGCCTGACTGCCATTAGTTGCCAAGATGAGATCTGAAGACCCTTTGTGAGACCATATGGTGGTGCGGTTGGCCCAGGGTTCCTCCTAATGCAGGACAATGCCAGACCTCATGTGGCTGGAGTGTATCAGCAGTTCCTGCAAGATGAATGCATTGAAGCTATGGACTGGCCCACCTGTTCCCCAGACCTGAATCTGATTGAGCACATATGGGGCATCATGTCTCGCTCCATCCACCAACGTCACATTGCACCACAGACTGTCCAGGAGTTGGCGGATGCTTTAGTCCAGGTCTGAGAGGAGATCCCTCAGGAAACCATCCGCCTCCTCATCAGGAGCATGCCCAGGCGTTGTACAGTAGGGAGGTCATACAGGCATGTGGAGGCCACACACAATACTCAGCATCTTTTCCTTGTCATGTGGCATTTCCACTGAAGTTGGATCAGCCTGTAATTTGATTTTCCACTTTGATTTTGAGTGTCATTCCAAATCCAGACCTCCATGGGATATTCATTTTGATTTACATTGATAATTGTTATGTTTTATTGTTCTGAACACATTCTACTATGCAATGAATAAAAATTTGCAACTGGAATATTTCATTCAGAGATATCTAGGATGTGGTATTTTAGTGTTCTCTTTATTTTTTTGAGCAGTGTATATGCCCTATCTAACAACTTGTGGACATATATGCTGACAAGGGACAACTGAACGCTGGACTGGACGTGGTTGCAGACTGTTTTGTCTGTGCAACTGCAGGTTGTGGGCAAGAGGCCTCAGCACCTCCTTCCTGGACAGGAAATTGGGAAGGGTGTAACACAGGGGAATTGAATTACTACATGCATTTAAATTAGGTACATAAAGCACCCATCCAGAGTTACTTCATTGATGCAAGAAATGCAATTTGTAAAACAGCAACAGACCTACATAGTGTTCTGATGGCACCGAAAAATACTATGTTGGCAGCATGGAATGTAATTTATTCAGGAAACTTTTTCGAAAGTTTTTTCCTCTTAATACAGTATATTGCAATCATCACATTGTATATCACTGTGTACTTACAATTGCTCATTTTGCTTTTCTACCCAGCTAATTCTTCTCTTTTCCATTTGCTCTATATCACGTGATGTAGAATTGTAGTTCTAAAGATGACTCATGCAGGGAAGAGAGGCTTCCTGTTTCTACATAGAGCTTAGAAGGATTCAGCTAGTCTGTTTTTACTCACGTAATGTCATTGACCTAATAGAAAAGAAAATAATTTACTGGGAAGAAGGGAAAAATTAGCAATTATAAGTACACAGTGCCGTATAATATGATGATTGCAATATATTAAGATGAGTGCATTTTAAAATTTAGTTTTCTTCAGTTGACACATTTTGTGATGCCGTCAGATATGATAGCTTTTCCTCTAGAGTTTATTTAGGTGTCTGGTTCATGTAAGAAACTGGGCTCATAAGTTGCGTTTCTCTTCAAGAACTGCAATGAGAAATCATATCTATCCCCTTACTGTATATGGATACATTTTGGTCAATAATTTTTAAACGATTTTTGTCATTTTTTTGGTCACGATGTACATTTTTACCATAAGTGCGGTTTTTGTTTGAAAGGACTGACGTTTTTTTGTGAGTCGGGACCGCCATTTTCGACCACGCATTCGTGGCCGAAACTCCGCCCCCTCCTCCCCGGACCTTACAATGATGCAGTGGAAGCGTCTTACGACAGCTTCCGCTGCCAACGTCGGGCATTTTCTTCACAGTATGCGTCGGTACGTCGGGCCGACGCAGCGCGACGGCCCCGTACTGACGCTAGTGTGAAAGCAGCCTAAATGGGAAAGCGTTAGCTAAGGTGAGAAAATTAAGCTTTATTCTCCCTTCCACCAGTCGCTTCCTGAGATAGGGTTGGTGCAAGGAGGGAGAAATTATAATAACCACTAACTACAAAGTGAGTGTGCTGGAATAACGTCCTGGTATTGTGATCGTAACATCATCCATGGAGCCCAACTTCAGGCTGAGCTTCATTGACAACTTAGACTACTTTCACATTTCCGTTTATTTGGATCCGTCACAATGTGTCGTCTTGGGAAAAAAACGCATCCTGCAAATTTTCCCGCAGGATGCGTTTTTTTCCCCAGACTTGTATTGCCGACGGATCGCGACGTATGGCCACACGTTGTGTCCTTCGTGCACTTGATGCGTCAGGTTTTGGCGGACCGTCGTCTCGGAAAAACGTTCAAGGGAACGTTTTTCCGTACGTCGCATCCAGTGTTTCAGACTGCGCATGCTCAGCAGGAAATATCGCTCTCACGATCTTTCCTGCTGGGCAACGCAGATGGAAATATGAAGGCAAACACTTCCATCGGTACATCGCACCGGCGCTTCTTGACGGCCCCGTACCGACGGAAGTATGAAAGAAGCCTTAGGCCTCTTTCACAGTTCTGTCTTTCAGCTCCCATCGAAATACATCGATTTTTGAAAATGCAGGATCCTGCTAAAAAATTTGCATTTTCCCATAGACTTGTATTAGCGACGGATGGACACACGTTTCGTCCGTCATGCACTGGATCCTGCGGAATTTGACGGACTGCCTTTTGGAAAAAACGTTCAAAGGAATGTTTTTTGTCTGCAGTGGAAAAACGTTACCCCGACGCCTCCTGCGGCATACGTCGTTACACAGAATGGGAGCCTATGGACCCTGGATCCTGCGCACACTGTGAAACGCAGGAATCCAGTGACGGATGCAGTTTTTCCATCTGAGCATGCCAGGAAGCAAATTAGACCCAGGGAAAAGTCTCTCTCTCTCCTCTCTCTCCCCGGTCATTTATACCTGAAAATTCAGCCCGGGATTCATGCAACGGTTCCGTCATAACACTGGATGCATTGCACACGTTTTCAACTATTTTTCAAACGTCCGTCCATACGTCGGTTCACTGCACTCTGACGCAGGACAACCGACGGAAATGTGAAAGAAGCCTAAGATGGCAGCAGCACATGCAACTGCGTCACAGGAGGCTGATGGGTGCAGGTGAGTGAAGGCACCGGCCATCTAAATGCCGCTGTCATTGATTGACAACGGTATTTAAATACTTAAAACAGCAGCAATCAAGGCGAGCTCTGATCACTGCTGTTACAGGCAGATGCTGTATCACAGCCGACATCTACCTGGTATGGAGCAGGCTCAGCTCCTGAACCCGCTCCAAACAATCACATCCCTATGGTGACAGTTATGACAAGGTTAGAAAATTTCACTTGTCTGTTCATAAACATGGAAAGACTAATGAAATTCCCTAACACATACAGTATGAAAGAGCCCTCAGATATAGTAAATGTGCACAAACATATGAATACTTTTACACACCACAATGCACTGTTACATACACGCATCTTACAAAAATACATATAATTCCAGATATACAAACATGCAGACAGGCATAAACACATCAGTATACAGTATAAGTACATCACCTGAACCACCATCAGTACGTGGTACATCAATTGTAGTGTCAGGTCAGCCCCCACATGAACCTACAACTCCCAGTATGTCCTTAACCCCTTCATGACCCAGCCTATTTTGGCCTTAATGACCTTGCCGTTTTTTGCAATTCTGACCAGTGTCCCTTTATGAGGTAATAACTCAGGAACGCTTCAACGGATCCTAGCGATTCTGAGATTGTTTTTTCGTGACATATTGGGCTTCATGTTAGTGGTAAATGTAGGTTGATAATTTTTGAGTTTATTTGTGAAAAAAACGGAAATTTGGCAAAAAATTTGAAAATTTCGCAATTTTCACATTTTGAATTTTTATTCTGTTAAACCAGAGAGTTATGTGACACAAAATAGTTAATAAATAACGTTTCCCACATGTCTACTTTACATCAGCACAATTTTGGAAACAATTTTTTTTTTTGCTAGGAAGTTATAAGGGTTAAAATTTGACCAGTGATTTCTCATTTTTACAACAAAATTTACAAAACCATTTTTTTTAGGGACCACCTCACATTTGAAGTCATTTTGAGGGTTCTATATGGCTGAAAATACCCAAAAGTGACACCATTCTAAAAACTGCACCCCTCAAGGTGCTCAAAACCACATTCAAGAAGTTTATTAACCCTTCAGGTGTTTCACAGCAGCAGAAGCAACATGGAAGTAAAAAATGAACATTTAACTTTTTAGTCACAAAAATGATCTTTTAGCAACAATTTTTTTATTTTCCCAAGGGTAAAAGGAGAAACTGGACCAGGGACGTTGTTGTCCAATTTGTCCTGAGTACGCTGATACCTCATATGTGGGGGTAAACCACTGTTTGGGCGCACGGCAGGGCTCGGAAGGGAAGGAGCGCCATTTGACTTTTTGAATGAAAAATTGGCTCCAATCTTTAGCGGACACCATGTCGCGTTTGGAGAGCCCCCGTGTGCCTAAACATTGGAGCTCCCCCACAAGTGACCACATTTTGGAAACTAGACCCCCCAAGGAACTTATCTAGAAGCATAGTGAGCACTTTAAACCCCCAGGTGCTTCACAAATTGATCCGTAAAAATGAAAAAGTACTTTTTTTTCACAAAAAAATTATTTTAGCCTCAATTTTTTCATTTTCACATGGGCAACAGGATAAAATGGATCCTAAATTTTGTTGGGCAATTTCTCCTGAGTACACCAATACCTCACATGTGGGGGTAAACCACTGTTTGGGCACATGGTAAGGCTCGGAAGGGAAGGAGCGCCATTTGACTTTTTGAATGGAAAATTATCTCCATCGTTAGCGGACGCCATGTCGCGTTTGGAAAGCCCCTGTGTGCCTAAACATTGGAGCTCCTCCACAAGTGACCCCATTTTGGAAACTAGGCCCCCCAAGGAACTCATCCAGAGGCATAGTGAGCACTTTAAACCCCCAGGTGCTTCACAAATTGATCCGCAAAAATGAAAAAGTATTTTTTTTTCACACAAAATTTCTTTTAGCCTCAATTCTTTCATTTTCACATGGGCAACAGGATAAAATGGATCCTAAAATTTGTTGGGCAATTTCTCCTGAGTATGCCGATACCTCATATGTGGGGGTAAACCACTGTTTGGGTGCACGGCAAGGCTCGGAAGGGGAGGCGTGCCATTTGACTTTTTGAATGGAAAATTAGCTCCAATCGTTAGCGGACACCATGTCGCGTTTGGAGAGCCCCTGTGTGCCTAAACATTGGAGCTCCCCTACAAGTGACCCCATTTTGGAAACTAGACCCCCCAAGAAACTTATCTAGATGCATAGTGAGCATTTATAACCCCCAGGTGCTTCACAGAAGTTTATAACGCAGAGCCGTGAAAATAAAAAAATAATTTTTCTTTCCTCAAAAATGATTTTTAGCCCAGAATTTTTTATTTTCCCAAGGGTAATAGGAGAAATTGGACCCCAAATGTTGTTGTCCAGTTTGTTCTGAGTACGATGATACCCCATATGTGGGGGTAAACCACTGTTTGGGCGCACGGCAGGGCTCGGAAGGGAAGGCACGCCATTTGGCTTTTTGAATGGAAAATTAGCTCCAATCATTAGCGGACACCATGTCGCGTTTGGAGAGCCCCTGTGTGCCTAAACATTGGAGCTCCCGCACAAGTGACCCCATTTTGGAAACTAGACCTCCCAAGGAACTAATCTAGATGTGTGGTGAGCACTTTGAACCCCCAAGTGCTTCACAGAAGTTTATAACGCAGAGCCATGAAAATAAAAAATAATTTTTCTTTTCTCAAAAATGATTTTTTAGCCCACAATTTTTTATTTTCCCAAGGGTAACAGGAGAAATTGGACCCCAAACGTTGTTGTCCAGTTTCTCCTGAGTACGCTGATACCCCATATGTGGGGGTAAACCACTGTTTTGGCACACGTCGGGGTTCGGAAGGGAAGTAGTGACGTTTTGAAATGCAGACTTTGATGGAATGCTCTGCGGGCGTCAGGTTGCGTTTGCAGAGCCCCTGATGTGCCTAAACAGTAGGAACTCCCCACAATTGACTCCATTTTGGAAACTAGACCCCCAAGGGAACTTATCTAGATGTGTAGTGAGCACTTTGAACCCCCAAGTGCTTCACAGAAGTTTATAACGCAGAGCCGTGAAAATAATAAATGTGTTTCCTTTCCTCAAAAATATTTTTTTAGCCCAGAATTTTTTATTTTTGCAAGAGTAACAGGAGAAATTGGACACCAAAAGTTGTTGTCCAGTTTCTCCTGAGTACGCTGATACCCCATATGTGGGGGTAAACCACTGTTTGGGCACATGCCGGGGCTCGGAAGGGAAGTAGTGACGTTTTGGAATGCAGACTTTGATGGAATGGTCTGCGGGCATCATGTTACGTTTGCAGAGCCCCTGATATGCCTAAACAGTAGAAACCCCCCACAAGTGACCCCATTTTGGAAACTAGACCCCCCAAGGAACTTACCTAGATGTGTGGTGAGCACGTTCAACCCCCAAGTGCTTCACAGAAGTTTACAACGCAGAGCCGTGAAAATAAAAAATCATTTTTCTTTCCTCAAAAAAGATGTTTTAGCAAGCAATTTTTTATTTTCACAAGGGTAACAGGAGAATTTGGACCCCAATATTTGTTGCCCAGTTTGTTGTGAGTACGCTGATACCCCATATGTGGGGGTAAACCACTGTTTGGGCACACGTCAGGGCTCGGAAGGGAAGTAGTGACATTTGAAATGCAGACTTTGATGGAATGGTCTGCGGGCGTCACATTGCATTTGCAGAGCCCCTGATGTGCCTAAACAGTAGAAACACCCCACAAGTGACCCCATTTTGGAAACTAGACCCCCGAAGGAACTTATCTAGATGTGTGGTGAGCACTTTCAACCCCCAAGTGCTTCACAGAAGTTTATAACGCAGAGCCGTGAAAATAAAAAATAATTGTTCTTTCCTCAAAAATTATGTTTTAGCAAGTAATTTTTTATTTTTGCAAGGGTAACAGGAGAAATTAGACCCCAACAGTTGTTGCCCAGTTTGTCCTGAGTACGCTGGTACCCCAAATGTGGGGGTAAACCACTGTTTGGGCGCACGTCGGGGCTTGGAAGGGCGGGAGCACCATTTGACTTTTTGAACGCAAGATTGGCTGGAATCAATGGTGGCGCCATGTTGCGTTTGGAGACCCCTGATGTGCCTAAACAGTGGAAACCCCTCAATTCTAACTTCAACACTAACCCCAACACACCCCTAATCCTAATCCCAACTGTAGCCATAACCCTAATCACAACCTTAACCCCAACACACCCCTAACCACAACCCTAACCGCAACACACCCGTAACCCTAATTCCAACCCTAATCCTAACCCTAATCCCAACCGTAACCCTAATCCCAACCCTAACCACAACTGTAACCCCAACACACCCCTAACCCTATCCGTAACCCTAACCACAAGCCTAATCTTAACCCTATTTCAAACCCTAGCCCTAATTCCAACCCTAACTCTAATTCCAACCCTAACCCTAAGGCTATGTGCCCACGTTGCGGATTCGTGTGAGATTTTTCCGCACGATTTTTGAAAAATCTGCAGGTAAAAGGCACTGCGTTTTACCTGCGGATTTACAGCAGATTTCCAGTGTTTTTTTGTGCAGATTTCACCTGCGGATTCCTATTGAGGAACAGGTGTAAAACGCTGCGGAATCCGCACAAAGAATTGACATGCTGCGGAAAATACAACGCAGCGTTTCTGCACGGAATTCTCCGCACCATGGGCACAGCGGATTTGGTTTTCCTTAGGTGTACATGGTACTGTAAACCTGATGGAAAACTGCTTCGAATTCGCAGCGGCTAATCCGCTGCGGATCCGCTGCCAATCCGCGGCCAATCCACTGCGGATCCGCTGCCAATCCGCGGCCCATCCGCTGCGGATCCGCTGCCAATCCGCTGCGGATCCGCGGCCAATCCGCTGCGGATCCGCTGCCAATCCGCGGCCTATCCGCTGCGGATCCGCTGCCAATCCGCGGCCAATTCGCTGCGGATCCGCGGCCAATCCGCTGCGGATCCGCTGCCGATCCGCTGCGGATCCGCGGCCGATCCGCTGCGGATCCGCGGCGGATCCGCGGCCAATCCGCTGCGGATCCGCTGCCAATCCGCTGCGGATCCGCGGCCGATCCGCTGCCGATCCGCTGCCGATCCGCGGCCGATCCGCTGCGGATCCGCGGCGGATCCGCTCTGTGTGCACATGCCATAACCCTACCCCTAACCCTAACCCTACCCGTAACCCTAACCCTACCCCTAACCCTACCCCTAGTTCTAACCCTAGTTCTAACCCTAACCCTAGTGGAAAAAGAAAAAAAAATATTTTCTTTATTTTATTATTGTCCCTACCTATGGGGGTGATAAAGGGGGGGGGTTTATTTATTATTTTTTTATTTTGATCGCTGTGATAGAACCTACCACAGCGATCAAAATGTACCTCTAAGAATCTGCCGGCCGGCGGGCGCACTGAGCATGCGCCCGCCATTTTGGAACATGGCGGCGCCCATGATGGAGGCGGACGGGGACCGGGAGCCTCGGTAAGTATAAGGGGGGGAGATCGGGGCACGAGGGGGGCGTCGGAGCACGGGGGGGTGACATAGGAGCAGGGGGGGAGCGGGCAGGAGGACGGGGGAGCGGACAGCAGGACAGGGGAGCCGGCAGGCGGACGGAGGGGACCGGACCCTATAACGGCGCACTGGGGGGGCGATCGGTGGGGTGGGGGGAGGTCACATTAGTGTTTCCAGCCATGGCCGATGATATTGCAGCATCGGCCATGGCTGGATTGTAATATTTCACCTGTTTTTTAGGTGAAATATTACAAATCGCTCTGATTGGCAGTTTCACTTTCAACAGCCAATCAGAGCGATCGTAGCCACGGGGGGGTGAAGCCACCCCCCCTGGGCTGAAGCACCACTCCCCCTCTCCCTGCAGATCGGGTAAAATAGGAGTTAACCCCTTCACCCGATCTGCAGGGACGCGATCATTCCATGACGCCACATAGGCGTCATGGGTCGGATTGGCACGGGTTTTCATGACGCCTACGTGGCGTCATGGGTCGGGAAGGGGTTAACAATGGAGAACCTGGGAGTTTTTGTCAGTCATCAGACTGCGAACCATACAGGAACCACAGCACTGATGAGACGCAGGCAGGATCACAAATAAACATATACGTCCAGGTATCTTACCTGTGAACCTGTGATGTCTTTTCTGATTAGAGTCATTCTCTTTCTTTTCATCTCCATCTTGTCCAGACTCCATGATGACTCTTCTCATCCACAGCTGTCTCCGCAGACGTTCATCTTTTCCGGTCTTCTGCAGCACATCTCCACTTGACGCCCTTAAAAATAGTAGTGTCATTATAACACGCCTGAATAAAACTATCTGCCCTACACTGAGCCCCTGTAAAGACTGCTCACAATATGACCCACACTGTCCCTCTAATGGTACATGCCCGCCACACTGTCCTCTCACATGGTGTCCCCCCTATACTGCCCAGTCCCTACACTGTGCCCCTTCATCACACTTCTTCCCTTCAGCATACTATTCCCTCCTTACTGTGTCCTCACACTGCCCCCCCCCCATACTGCTGCATCTATATGTCCCCCACCACTATGTGGGGTCTGTTCTGTGTCCCCTCACACTTTTCTCCCCCAATGCCATCTCCTCACATATTCCTCCCACTCTCCATAATGTCTCCTCACACCTCCCCCTTCTGTTCCCACACCCATTAACCATACTGTTTCTTCACACATTATCCCCATACTGACTCCTAAAATGTCTTCCGCTATCTCTCCCCAATTATAATAAATATTTGGAAGAGCACAAAGACACACACAGACATGCAGAAGAACATATACATACCAAGACACGTACACACGTGTGCAGACATGCACTCGTAGACACACACACTTGCAGATTGCACACATGCAGAAATGGGGACACACATATACACGCAGGCAAGCACATTTACACACACAAAAAGGCACATGTAAACACACAGACATGCACAGTCATGCTCATACACACAGATATGCACATAAAAATTCACACTCCGACATATATAAGTATATTCGCCAATGCAAGTCTATGTGTGCGAGAAAAACTTGCACACCACACAGACCATCAGTGTGACATCCGTATGCAATGCGATTTTAACATGAGCTTTTACATAGAGAGAACAGCTGTATGTAAAAGCTCATATTACAATCGCATTGCATACGGATGCCATACGGATGTCACATTGTTACTAGATGTGAGGAAATCACATCCTCTCATTGCACACAGATGACATATGGATCACTGTTCGGGAACATTTGTGCGATTTTTGGACGTCAAAATCAGACTGATTTTTTATACAGTTAGGCTACTTTCACACTAGCGTCGTTCGACACATGTCACAATGCGTCGTTTTGGAGAAAAAACGCATCCTGCAAAGTTGCCCACAGGATGTGTTTTTTCTCCATAGACTTTCATATGCGACGCATTGGGACGGATTGCCACACGTCGCATCCGTCGTGTTTTGGCGGACCGTTGGCACAAAAAAAGTTCCATGTAACATTTTTTTGTGCGTCGAGTCCGCCATTTTCAACCGCGCACGCGAGGCCGAAACTCCACCCCCTCCTCCCCGGAACTCACAATGGGCAGTGGATGCGTTGTAAAACTGCATCCGCTGCCCACGTTGTGCTACATTAACACACTGTCCGTCGGTACGTCGGGTCGACGGTTTGCGACGGCCCGTACCGACGGACTAGTGTGAAAGTAACCTAAGTGCGACTCCGGCCTTAGAAACAGTCTACTTACTGGTGGAGTAGGTGGACTCTGAGTCAGCGACACCTTACTGGGTGAGATCACGGTGATGAAGGTGCTTGCTTGAAGAAACACACATGTAGTAATCCAAGAATGAAGAAAAAAAGCAGCAACACTCCGTTTATCGTGTCATAAAAACCTTAGTCCTTTATTTATGAGTACTTTCCATCAACAAGGTGTATAAGGGCAGGACAAATACGGGCATGCAGGCAAAAGAACAGGACCTATTCTTTTGCCTGCATTTGTCCTGACCTTATACACCGTGTCCATGGAAAGTATTCGTAAATAAAGGACTAAGGTTTATATGACATGATAAACGGAGTGTTGCTGCTTTTTTCTTCATTCTTAGACGTTATAAAAGGACAAGAGCCACCAGGCTCAGCAATTGCACAGCTCTGTGACAGTTGTTATTGGAGGGGAAGAGTGCTTGTCCAGGTGTGTGTGTGCACAGTATAATGAATCAGAGTCCTGTATTGATGATACTGGTGCTGAAGCCGAGCCATCATTCTAACTGTAATTGTAAGGAATAATCGTTTGTATCACATACAATTTGCATTTTGCCGAGGGAAAGAGAGTCGTAGGAGCAGGGAGAGTGACAGAATAAAGTCTCTAGGCAGGGATTAGAGCTATGCAGTCTGTTGCTAAATTTATATCGGCTGCACGTGACCATATTTTTATTTTTTGGGTGAAAAAATTGACTGTATTGTCATCCATAGAGTATTAGGTGATTTGTGGTACATTTCTGTGTTATATAACAGTCCAAAAAAGCAATACAACATTTCTGGATTAAATTACTCATCTATATACTATTACATTCTCTGTGGTACATTTCTGTGTTATACAACAGTGCAAAAAAACTTGACTTTTGTCTAAATTTAATTACTCATCCATATACTATTATGTGGTCTGTGGTACTTTACAGTGTTATATAACACTCCTGAAAAGTTTTTTAAACATTTCTGTATTCAATTACTCATTCAAATACTATTATGGGGTCTGTGGTACATTTCATTGTTATATAACAGTCGAAAAAAGCATTGAAATATTTTTCTGGATTCAATTACTCATCCATTTACTATTACGTGCTCTGTGGTACTTTTCAGTGTTATATAACACTCCCAAAAAGCATTGAAACATTTTTCTGGATTTAAATACTCATCCATATACTATTATGTACTCTTTGGTACATTTGCAGTGGCATATAACACTCCCAAAATGCGTTGAAAATGTATTCTGTATTCAGATACTCATTCATAGAGTATTACGTGCTTTGGGGTGACAAAAATGACAGAATCATGCGAAACTTCAGAGGAAGTGATCGGTGGAATATCAGAGCTAGAGGAAGGTGACGTGATTGTGGCAGAAGCCTGTTGTCCGGAACTAGCTTTCCCAGAACCACCAAGGCTTGAACCCAGGCCGCAGCATTCACTGCTGGGGTTCTTGTGTACTGCATATGGAAGAGCCGGGATCCAGGAACTGATGAGCGGACTTCAGGACCTAAGCTGGTCCGAAGAGACAAGGAGATGAGCCAGGGCCAGAGAAATGTTAGTAGGTCCTCTAGCTGCAAGGTACCGATAGTTGGCATTCCGAGAAAAGCAGTGGAGATGGGGGTCAATCGAAGAGTTTGGGTCCTGTCATCACATCTCGTTCAACCATCAAGCAGTAGAGATGGAACACTTTCCTTAAAGGTTGCAAGAGCTGACAGCTGGAACCAGTGTCCTGTTCCTCAAAATGGAGGGGCAACATCGCTGATATGTGGTGTGATCTGAGAAGGAATGGAGCAGGATGAACCTGCAAAAGACACACACACACTGTGTGTCTTTCTATGGGTCGCTGCACGTGAAACGAAGGATAGCCAGGGAATGCACGGACACCGCAGTGCTCGAGGAAAAGCATAGCAGGACCTGGCATATCATGTGACGGCCAGGAAGGTGCTGGGGGCCAGAGCCAAGCTCCGAGAACAGACGGGAACCGACAGCTAGGAGAATACTGGGTACGTAGTCAGACAAGTCAAGGTCAGAAAAACAAGACAGAGAGTGGCCAAATCAATATGAAAAAGTCTAGCACTCAACTTAAGCATAAATTAGATTTATTTGTAGCACTTGAAACGTTTCAGTCCGTAAGGACTTTCATCAGTCACGTGCTTTGCTAAGCATATGTGGTACAATTTTTATCACAGGAGAACCTTAAGTTTAATGTTCCAAGTAGACAACCACACCTTCTCCCCAACCCGGAACATTGGTCCCACAACCTGTCTCTTATCTGCAAAGAACTTATACTTCCCCTGGGCTTTCTCGATATTCCTTTGGATCACCTACCACAATTCTTTCAAATGCCGTACCGCCCCATCGACCCCAGGATACCCGGAGTCTAAACATGAGAACTCCCCAAAATGTGGACTAAAACTATAGTTTGCCAGGAAAGTGGACATATCAGTGGACTGACTCACAAGGTTATTAAATACAAACTCAGCCAACGGCAATGGATCACACCAATCATCCTGTCTAGATGTGGACAAACAATGCAAAATTTGCTCCAAGGATTTATTGGTTTGCTCTGTCAGACCACTGGTCTCCGGATGGTATGTGGAAGAGAAGGATAAGGTCATACCCAGCCTTTTACAGAACATCCCCAGAACTTGGAAACAAACTGCACACCATGGTCAGACACCACATTCAACGGCACTCCGTGAAACAGACCACATGCTGCACAAACAACCTGGACAAAGTTTCCGCAGAGGGCAAAGCAGACAAAGGTACAAAATGAGCTTGCATAGAAAACCTGTCCACCATCACCCTCACCACAGTGTTGCCTCTGGATGGAGGGAGATTGGTGATAAAATCCATGGACAGGTGGGTCCATGGTCTATCAGGAATTGGCAAAAGCACCAATTCCCCAGCTGGCCGGTTATGAGAGCTCTTATCACGTGCACAAACCCCACAAGCAGACACAAGCATCAGTAGCAAGCGAGGGCCACCCAAAAAACATTCACAATGGCCCCCTGGATAGCCGAGATCCCAGGGTGTCTACAAAAAGCCGACTCACAGAGAAGCCTGTGATGCAATTGCACTGGAACAAACAATTTACCATCAGGCTTAGAGCTGGGTGCTTGAGACTGAGCCTCTAGAATCTCCCATTCCAACTCAGACGAAATGTCAGCCACCACCACCCCTGGTTGAAGAATGGAGGATGGAGGCTCAGGAGGAGACGCCGGATCCAAACTCCGAGACAGAGCATCAGCCTTAATATTCTTAGATCCCGGATGAAACGTAATCAAAAACTGGAACCGAGAAAAAAAGCAACCACCCTTAATCCCCACCCTTTGACCCTCGTCGCCTGAAGATCAAGGTCGCAGGTAAATCAATAATTTACACCACTCCTTAAATACCCCAAACTTATTTTTCTCCCCAGAAAAAGTATCCGGGAGATTAATGGAGAGTTCAGGAGAAGGAATGGGGACATCAGTCACACAGTTATCCTTATGGCCAGAGAGAGAAGCACGCCTAACTATTTTAACCATATCCGCCATCTCCCTATGCGCCTGTTGGTGAAATTGAGCAAGTGCCCTCTGCTCTACCGACAGGTTTTGAATCATTTGAGTAAGATTTGAAACCTGCTCGCACAGAGTACGGAGAGGATCCATATTACCCCCAAAAAAACAAGTGCCCCCCAAAGCGTTAAATGTACAAACAGTCAGTGATAATGCAAAGACAAACAAACACACGACGTGTCTTTTGCATGTGAAACGAAGGATAGCCATGGAATGCACGGACAACACAGTGCTCGAGGAAAAGCGAAGCAGAACCTGGCAGATCACGTGAAGGTGCCGGAGGGCGGAGCCAAGCTCCGAGAACAGACGGGAACCGACAGCTAGGAGAATGCTGGGTACGTAGTCAGGCAAGCCGTGGTCAGAAGCCGGGAAGAATAGTAGTCAGGGAAGAGACAGAAGGATGGCGGGGGACAAGCGTAGTTCAGTAGCCAGACAGACGCACAGCACAAAAGAACAAGACAGAGAGTGGTCAAAGACAGGGCTGAGGGTCAGCGCTAGAGAGTACAGAAGAATACTGAATCAAGAGGCTGAAACAGAAACAGAGTCTATGCCGGGTCATACACTGTAAACACAAGAACACAGAGGCACAACGATCTCATAACGATAACCTGGGTCAACTACTCAAGCCGGGTAAGCAAAAGTATCACAGAATCAGGCCAGCAGCAGACCTAAAAAGCCCTCCCTGAACCAAAGAGAGGCTAAACGAGGATTACCCTCGTTATAATTTTATTGTGGTTTTGCACTTTGTGCATGTAGGAGTACAAGCAACTACATTTAACCCCTTTACCCCCGAAGGTCGTTTACATGTTAATGACCAGGCCAATTTTTACAATTCTGACCACAGCTACTTTATGAAGTAATAACTCCGAACGCTTTAACGGATCCTGGTGATTCTGAAAATGTTTTTTTGTGACATTGTATTTCATGGTAGTGGTAAAATTTCTTCAGCATGGCTTGTGTTTATTTGTGAAAAAAATGGAAATTTGGCAAAAATGTTGAAAATTTAGCAATTTTCAAACTTTGAATTTTCATGCACTTAAATCACAGATATATGTCACACAAAATACATAACATTTCCCACATGCTACTTTCCTACATTTTTGGAACCAACATTTTTGTTAGGAAGTTATTAAGGTTAAAAGCTGACAAGCGATTTTTCATTTTTCCAACAAAATTCACAAAACCATTTTATTAGGGACCACATCACATTTGAAGTCACTTTGAGACGTCTATATGACAGAAAATACCCAAATGTGACACCATTCTAAAAACTGTACCCCTCAAAGTGCTCAAAACCACAATCAAGAAGTTTATGAACTTCAGGTGCTTCACAGGAATTTTTGGAATGTGTAAAAAAAAAATCAACATTTAACTTTTTTTCACAAAAATTTACTTCAGATCCAATTTTTTTTTATTTTGACAAGGGTAACAAGAAAAAATGGACCACAAAATTTCTTGTGTAATTTCTCCTGAGTAGAGTTGAGCGACTTTTACTTTTTTAGGATCGAGTCGGGTTTCGCGAAACCCGACTTTGTCAAAATCGGGTGAAATTGGCCGATTATTGCGAAAAGTCGGGGATCCGACTGAAACACGAAACCCAATGCAAGTCAATGGGGAAGCAAAGTCGGCATTGAGTGGAGGACAGGAAAACACCTACAGTGCCCATTTTAATGCCAAAAACATCAATTCTTGTTACTTAAGCTTGTCAATCTTAATTTACCTTATAATAATAGTTAGGCATTGAAAATTGGGGATCATTTAGCTAAAGTTGTGGGGGGGGGGCTGGCTCAGGTTTTTCGTGGGCCCAGGAAACGCGGACTACGTCACGGCGGTGGAGCAGGGAGAGGTAAGTATTTCAACTTTGCAAGTGCTGTGATCCTGAGCAAGCAGGGGGGGCACACTCGTTCGCATTGGCACTGGCACAGGGCCCCTCAAAGTACGGCAGTGTTTGACGGCGGGGGCTCCTCCCACCGGCAGAGACACTTTTGCGTACTATGAGGGGCCCTGTGCCAGTGACGTCGCCAACGAGTATGCCCCCCCACCTGATGAAGGAACCTGCACTTTCATCTGCACCTTCCTCTTTGTCCTTGTGTAAGGTGGTATAGTATGCGGGAAGGGGAACCAGACTTTCAGCAGGGTCAGATACTGGCTGTGTAGAGTGCAAGGGGAATGTAGTGGTCTGGGTCAATGTACCAGCAGACTCATCTAGCAGTGGCTGGGCAATGGGCAGGATGAGGAGGAAACACAGATATAGGCCCAAAGAATAAAGTTGGTGAAATGCAGTTCAAAATTGGTAACAGGACTAAACAGGCGGCATTGCTTTGTTCAGTGGAGGACAACTGTAATGAGTGGCAGACACAGTTAGTAGGCCCAAATAATAAAGTGGGCCAAATAAAGTTCAAAATTGGTAACAGGAGTAATCAGGAGGCACTGCTTTGTTCAGTGGAGAACAACAAGCAGCGGCAGACACCGTTAGTAGGCCCAACCAAACAAGTAGGCCAAATGCAGTTTAATATGTTATACAGGCCGAAAGCCTGAAGATTGAAGCTCAGCTTCGATCAGTGGAGGAGAACACCAAGGAGCGGCAGACACCGTTAGTAGGGCCCAACCAAACTAGTAGGCCAAATGCAGTATCATATTCTAAATACAGGCCGAAAGACTGAAGATTGAAGCTCAGCTTTGATCAGTGGAGGAGAACACCAAGGAGCGGCAGATACCGTAAGTAGGCCCAACCAAACTAGTAGGCCAAATGCAGTGTCATATTCTATATACAGGCCGAAAGCCTGAAGATTGAAGCTCAGCTTTGTTCAGTGGAGGACAGCTGTAATGACTCGAGTGGCACAGACAGACACAGGTAGTAGGCCTAAAATAAAAAAGTAGGCTAAATTCAGTTCAAAATTGGTAACTGGAGTAAAGTGGCGTCATTGCTTTGTTCAGCGGAGGACAGCTGTAATGAGGGGCAGACACAGTTTGTAGGCCCAAAAAAGTAAGTAGGCTAAATCCAGTTTAAAACTGGTAACAGGAGTGAACGGGCGGCATTGCTTTGATCAGTGGAGGACAGCTGTAATGTGTGGCGCAGACACACACAGGTAGTAGGCCTACAATAAAAAAGTTGGCTAAATGCAGTTCAAAACAGGTAACAGGAGTGAACTGGCAGCATTGCTTTTTTTCGGTGGAGGACAACTGGAAGTGGCTGACACAGTTATTTGGCCAAAATAGTAAAGTGGGCTAAATATCTGCAAAAAATGTTCCTAAATAAACAGGTGGCAAAGCTAGGTACAGGGGTGGGTTCCTCTGCTGAGTAGCAGACAGTGGTAGTTCGCGCACACTATTCACAGGTCTAAATGGAGGGCAGGGCCCTTGTATATTTTTACTATCATCTATCATGTCAACAAATCTGTATTGGCAGTGCCATTGAAGGATTTAACAGCACAAACTAAACAGTGGTGGAGCAGTGAGAGGTAAGTTTTGCAAGTGGTAGAGCACTGTTTGAGCTGGGGGGGAACACTCTCTCGTGGGCGGTGGTACTGGCCCAGGGCCACTCATATTACGACGGTGTGTCTGACGTTGGGTGTGCACCACCACCGCCAGAGACACTTCATTGTACTATAAGGGACCCTGTGCCAGTGCCGTCACCCAAAAGTGGGCACACCCACCCGTCCAGGCAAACGGCACTCGCACGGGTGCTTGTGCCAAGTGGTGAACACGGCCCCGTAGGGGGAGTCAGCCCATTTAGGGAGGTGTAAAAATGGCCTATGGTGGACATTCAGCAGCTGCAAATGGAGGAATTGGAGCAGTCAGTAAGAGGAGGCCAAAATCAAGACCTTTTTACAGGAAAGATACGTGTCAGCAGGGGAAGGTGGGGCAAAATAATTTGAAATTCATGATTGGTTCATTTTAATGAAGGTTAGATCATCAACATTTTGGGTAGCCAGACGAGTCCTTTTTTCGGTCAGTATTGAACCAGCAGCACTGAATACTCTTTCTGATAGCACACTAGCAGCTGGGCAAGCGAGCTCCTGTAATGCATATTCAGCCAATTCAGGCCAGGTGTCTATTTTAGATGCCCAGTAATCAAAGGGGAATGACGGGTGAGGGAGAACATCGATAAGGGAGGAAAATAAGGTTCGTAACCATACTGGACAAATGTTGTCTCCTGTCACTTTGAATTGATGCAGCAGTACCTGTCGTGTCTGCGGCCATTGCAAAATCACTCCACAACCTGGTCATAAAACCCCTCTGTCCACCGCCACTTCTGATTTGTGCACCTCTAACTCCTCTGCCATGTTGCCCCCTGAAGGTCGTGTGAGAACCATCACCGCCGCTGTGTGCTGGGAATGCCTGAACCAAACGGTCTACAAGAGTTGCTTGTTTGGTAGCCAATATTTGCACAAGGTTCTCATGTGGCATGATATTTTGCAATTTACCTTTATAGCGTGGATCCAGGAGGCAGGCCAACCAGTAATCGTCATCGGTCATCATTTTGATAATGCGGGGGTCCCTTTTTAGGATACATAAGGCATAATCAGCCATGTGGGCCAATGTTCCAGGTGTCAGTTCAATGCCTGTGCTGGGTTGAGGAGCACTTTCTGGCAAATCAACATCAGTTGTCTCCCTCAAAAACCCTGTACCTGACCTTGCAACGCCACCAGTTTCTATTGCCCCCTGAGAAGCTTCCTCTTCACATAAATATTCATCCCCATCATCCCCCTCCTCCTCCTCCTCTTCGTCCGCCACCTCGTCCAGGAGAGTTCCCTGGGCAGACAATGGCTGACTGTCATCAAGGCTTCCCTTCTCCTCGGCTGCAGACGCCTGCTCCTTAATGTGCGTCAAACTTTGCATCAGCAGACGCATTAGTAGGATGCTCATGCTTATGATGGCGTCGTCTGCACTTACCAACCGTGTGCATTCCTCAAAACACTGAAGGACTTGACAGAGGTCTTGTATCTTCGACCACTGCACACCAGACAACTCCATGTTTGCCATCCAAGTGCCTGCCCGTGTATGTGTATCCTCCCACAAATACATTACAGCACGCCTCTGTTCGCACAGCCTCTGAAGCATGTGAAGTGTGGAGTTCCACCTTGTTGCAACGTCGATTATTAGGCACTGCTGGGGAAGCTTCAACAATCGCTGATGGTTCTGCATACGGCTGGAGTGTATGGGCGACCGGCGGATGTGCGAGCAAAGTCTTCGCACCTTCAGGAGCAGGGCTGGTAACCCCGGATAACTTTTCAGGAAGCACTGCACCATCAGGTTCAAGGTGTGAGCCAGGCAAGGTATGTGTTTCAGTTCTGAAAGGGCTATGGCAGCCATAAAATTCCTTCCGTTATCACTGACTACCTTGCCTGCCTCAAGATGTACACTGCCCAGCCATGACTGAGTTTCTTGCTGCAAGAACTCAGCCAGAACTTCCGTGGTGTGTCTGTTGTCGCCCAAACACTTCATTGCCAACACAGCCTGCTGACGCTTACCACTAGCTGTTCCATAATGGGACACCACGTGTGCAACACTGGCAGCTGCAGATGGAGTGGTAGGGCGACTGCACTCTGTGGACGAGCTTTCGCTTCTGGAGGTGGAGGAGGGGTGTCGAACGCCTACTGCCAACTGTTTCCTAGACTTTGGGCTAGGCAGAACTGTCCCACTATGGCTGTCCCCTGTGGACCCTGCATCCACCACATTAACCCAGTGCGCCGTGATGGACACGTAACGTCCCTGGCCATGCCTACTGGTCCATGCATCTGTTGTGAGGTGCACCTTTCTACTGACTGATTGCCTGAGTGCATGGACAATGCGGTCTTTGACATGCTGGTGGAGGGCTGGGATGGCTTTTCTCGCAAAGAAGTGTCGACTGGGTAGGTCATAGCATGGTACTGCACAGGCCATCAGGGCTTTGAAAGCTTTGCTTTCAACCAACCGGTAGGGCATCATCTCTAACAAGATTAGTCTAGCAATGTGGGCGTTCAAACCCTGTGTACGTGGATGAGAGGGTGAGTACTTTCTTTTCCTAAAGAGAGTCTCTTGTAGAGTGAGCTGGACTGGAGAGGTGCATATGGTGGAACAAGCGGTGGTGGTGGACATGGCGGATCGAGAGAGGGTTGGTGATGGTATTCTCGATGTTGACCTACATACAGTGTTTCCTAACAAAAACCTTGTGATTCCCTGACTGCTTTGGCCTTGCGATGATACCTCCACATTTGTTGCTGGTGGTGTCCTAACCGGTGGGCTTACAGTGAGGGAAGCAATGTAGTGTTGCTGACTACCTTCATTCTGAGCAGGTGCACCAACGGTACGGGACGTTTGGTAGTTAGTCCAGGCTTGCAAGTGCATGCCGGTTAAATGTCTACGCATGCACGTTGTATTTAAATTTTTGACATTCTGCCCTCTGCTAAAGGTCTTTGAGCATTTCTTACAGATAACTTTGCACTGATCATTCGGATCTTGGTTAAAAAATTGCCACACTGCACTCTTCCTACTATCGAATACCTTTTCAGGCATTGCACGCTGTGCTGCTTTCACCGGATGGCCACGCTGTCCTAAAACTGGTTTTGTTTTCGACACACGTTTTTGGCCTGATACGAGCCTGCCAGATGAAAGCTGTTGCGATGCTGATGCCTGCTGCGGCTCATCCTCCTCCGCTTCAGAGCTACTGCCAGCGGCACCCTGTTCCCCCAATGGCTGCCAATCTGGGTCTACAACTGGGTCATCTATCACCTCCTCTTCAATGTCCTGTGCATCTTCCTCTGTGTCACCGTGTAAGGTGCTATAGCGTTCGGGACAGGGCACCATAGTCTCATCAGGGTCAGATTCTGGCTGAGTACACTGCGAGGGCAATGTTGTGATCTGAGTCAATGGAACAGCATAAAAAATCTAGCTGTGGCTGTGCATCTGTGCACTCCATGTCCGATTCATCTTGTAATGGGCTGTGAACTATTTCCCTTTCTAACCCTGGCACGGTATGTGTAAAGAGCTCCATGGAGTAAACTGTAGTGTCACCTGCCACATCCTTCACTTTTGCTTTGGGTGAATGACACAAGGAAGCGACTTGTTCCTGACCGTGAGCATCCACTGACGACTCTCTGCTTTTAAATTTGGAACTTTCGGAAGAGGAGGCAAAAGAGCTAGAGGCTGAGTCAGCAAGGAAAGCCAAAACTTTTTCCTGCTGCTCCGGCTTTAAAAGCGGTTTTCCTACTCCCAGAAAATGGAGCCTTCGAGGCTTTGTGTAGCCAGACGATGATGCTGGCTCAACAACTCGAGCCTTAGGTGCTATTTTGCTTTTTCCACTACCACCAGATGCTCCTCCACCACAACCACCACCATCATTACCAGCTGGCAATGACCGCCCACGGCCTCTTCCACCAGACTTCCTCATTTTTAGGAAAGTGTCAACCAACTATCAACCATTATACGGTACTGTAAAGCAAGGTAGAAGGTGTATGTAAACTTGTTGAGAATTTAACTCTCCCTTTTTATGTGTGGGAGACTGCTGCAAAAATCAGGCCCACTGTATTACACTACACAGTATAAGTGGCAGAAAGTGGCTGGCAGATATACGCCAAACAGAACTGACGCAGATGCACTTAGTGGCAATATAAATCTCCCTTTTTATGTGTGGGATACTGCTGCAAAAAAAAAACAGGCCCACTGTGTTACACTACACAGTATAAGTGGCAGAAAGTGGCTGGCAGATATACACCAAACAGAACTGACGCAGATGCACTTAGTGGCAATATAAATCTCCCTTTTTATGTGTGGGAGACTGCTGCTGCAAAAAAAAAACAGGCCCACTGTGTTACACTACACAGTATAAGTGGCAGAAACTGGCTGGCAGATATACGCCAAACAGAACTGACGCAGATGCACTTAGTGGCAATATAAATCTCCCTTTTGGGGGCGTGGCATGACAGCGGTGGAGTGAGGAAGCAGGCAGAGGAGCTCCCTCCATAAAACCGACTAAATACCATATCAGAGCACGATTCCGGATCCCAACAGCACTACCATGGGTCCCAAAAAGAAGAAGGGATACGGGGGAACCCCCTCGGTGGCAGAGGAGCCCGCAGCTCAACAGATAACAAAATTCCTGGTCGGTCCAGACAGAGGAGAAGGCCTAAGAAACATGGTGACAGTGGATGAGAAGGAGACAGCAGACGCTGTAACAGACGCTGACACAGCAGAAGCAGGGGCGGGAAGCAGCTCCGACGGGTCAGTGACACAGGAGGCGAGACACAGTGGAGATGCTGCTTCTGGCACTGGGAAATGTGAGGGAGGACATAAATCATTACCAGCAGTGCTTCAAGATGGAGCTGGGGAGGGGAGGGGGCCACAGGAGGGAGGAGAGCAGGGGTCAGCGCTGGCAATGACAGGAGAGACACAGGACGATGGGGAAGTGCATAGGACAGAAGAAGAAGATTGTGAAATGGATTACAATGAAGGTCCATCTCAGAGCCCTGCGTCCCCCTACCCCAGAAGCAGCTCTGAATCCTCCAGGCACGTTATAGCCCCTGATGTTGTGGTTGTAGGGGGAGGCCAACCAGTTCAGGAGGGTTGCCTCACACAAACTCAGGCCCCACAGATAATGCCCTCTCTCTGCTATCCTGCATATAACTCACAGGGCTTTGGATATAACACACAATTGATCCCAGGACTCGATATGGGTTTGTTGAATGCTAGACTACGTGATATGCCCACCAGACAGGACATGGAACAATATGTGATCCGCCTAGAGACATCGTATAAGGCAGAATTATCAACCCTGAGGGATGAGATACAACAGTGCAATGAAAGGGTTAATGTACATGACCAAGCTATCGCGGCTCTGACGGCCAGATTAGATGCTCAGGATGAGACGCTTGCAGAACAATCCTATCATACTCAAATGCTGGCAGATATGCTTGATGATGCCGAAAATAGGGGAAGGCGGAACAATATTAGGGTTCGAGGATTACCAGAAACAGTGGCACCCAAAGACATAAGAGGCGCACTGCAGCAAGTATTTAACTCTGTTCTGCAGCGTCCACAGGAGTCACCCCTTGAACTAGACCGGGCTCATAGGGCGTTGGGTCCAAGACCTCAAAACCAGGCTCCTCCACGTGATGTGATATGCCGGGTGCATAGATACCAAATAAAGGATGAAGTGATGTCCAAGGCAAGAATACAGAACACCATAAAATACAAAGATACCAGAATCCAGCTATTGCCTGATCTATCTCGGTGGACTCTGCAGAGGAGGAAAGCTCTCCGCCCGTTACTAGACGTTTTACGCCAGCATGATATATCATACACTTGGGGGTTTCCGTTCCGCCTACGTGTCCAAAAAGAAGGCAGGGTTCACCTGCTGAGTCATCCGAACGGCATCCCTGCTTTTTCGGCGGCGCTTAACATCCCAAGGGTGGAAATCACAGAATGGCCTTCTCTGCCATTACAGTACAGAGGAGCAGACCCTCCCAGGCAATTTTTCCCTCAAAGGCAGAGGAGAGCAGGCAGAAGAATGGATAGAGAAGGGCGTGATCCCAGAGGTAACGAAGAAGGGAGAGAACCATGAAGTTAGGATCATGACAGAATGGGTTCCATGACTGCCTGTTTGGGTGGGGGAAAGGGTTTGTGGGATATATATGGTTTCATTTTCATGAGGATCAGGAGCACAGATGGATGTCCACACTCCAGTTCACTAACATTTGATTGGTGCCATGGAGTGGAATATCTTGCATAGCAACGAGCGTTATTGATTCCGCAAGGACTTCAAGATAGACAGCGCATAGAAAAAGAAGGCAGACGCTTTCCACAGGAATTTAATGGGAATCAAGAGAACGATGCCCCCTTCCCTTTTTCCCCTTCCCTCCCTTTTCCCCTTCCTCCTCCCCTTCCCCCCTCCTCTTTCCCCCTTTTCCCTTCTTCCCTCCCCCCCTTTCTTTCTCCACCCTTCCCCCTTTTCCCTTCTCCCCCCCTCTCTTGGAGTTTTTTTTTTTTTTCTTTTCCTCCCCCACTAGGGGTGCTACATATTGTGCCATTGTTCTGCCCCACTGTGGTAGTCCAAGCGGATGATAAGTTCACGACTGTCGTGGAAGATGGTTGGTTTTTGGTTTATATTATAGTATGTAGATAGTATTTTATAACAACTCATTGAATCGTCGTTGATATCCTGCACCCCTGCATTATTTTTAAGTCTGGCGTAGCTTTCATTTGGGGCATGAGGGAGAATTGGGAGATGTGAATGGCATTAGAACAAAGACTGTAAACCATACTCTGGCCCTACCTCGCTATATGACAGGTTCCGGTTAAGTCAATTTAAAGTTAACATTTATTCCCCTCAGTTGAGGAGAGGTTACTGATGGTTGTGTCGGAGGAGGGAGTCTCACTCCATATCGCACATAGCTTACGACCCTACGGAGAAGCCATAACCCGTTGAACGGCATTGGCGGTTAACACATTTCTCCACCACATATTTTAGGGTATAAGAAGGCATCTTACGTAGAGCACACCACTTCAGGCTTCAAAGACGTACTACGTTTCGATAGATATTGACCCTGATTTCGCAATTAACTGAATACGTGTCTAATTATCTACCTTTTCTATTCACTATCTCTATTTCTTTGATAAATTAGATCTACTTTAGCCTCCGCGGCCCTCTCAGTAGGGAGAGAGAAGGCACGACTCAGACAACAATGCACCCAAAGATCACTATGGGATCCCTGAATACCAGGGGATTTAACACGCCCCAGAAAAGGTCACAAATCCTATATGGAATGCATAAGCTTAAGGTACAAATACTTATACTTCAGGAGACTCATTTTAAAAAAAACAATATCCCTACTATCAAGGACCGATACTTCACGACTTGGTTCCATAGCGCTTGCCCCGAAAGTCGTTCGAGGGGGGTGTCTATTGCGATCCACAAGTCCCTCCAGCACACAGTTGAGGACACATATGCGGATCCAGAAGGCAGGTACCTACTATTAAAAGTTAGGATTCATACAACCCTCTACACTATTGCGGGGTGGTATGCCCCAAACAAAAATCAGGCCAGGGCTGGCCGGGGTTTCCTAAGGAGAGTAGCGGAATTTGCTGAGGGGGTGATGGTGATAGGGGGGGACTTCAATCTCACCCTTGACCCACGAATGGATACCTCAACACGAAATGTGAGAGGAATCACTAGGCAATTGTCCCTTTTGAAACAATCTATCCATGGGATGCAGCTGGTGGACATTTGGAGAGCACATAATCCTGGAGGTAGAGATTATACGTACTATTCCAGTTCTCATGATTCCTATAGCCGAATTGACTTTTTTCTTGTCAGCCATCATGCCCTATCCTGGCGCCCCCGACCGTCCATTGGTAGCTTCTTATGGTCGGATCATGCCCCGGTGTTCTTAGACATTTCCCCACCAGATGTAGTGGACCGTCCCTGGACTTGGAGATTGAATGACAATTTGTTGAAAGACTTGAATTGCACGACAGACATAAAAAAGACAATAGAACAGTTTTGGTCAGATCACGCAAACGATGACACCTCGACCCCGGTGAAATGGGAGACCCTAAAATGCGTGCTTCGTGGAATCCTGGTAAAACACGGATCCCGTCTTAAAAAACAGAGATTGGAAAAAACAAAAGAATTAATGGATACTATATATGTATTGGAGCAAAAACATAAAAATACTATGTCACCGGTAATACTAGGGGAATTAATTAAACATAGGGAGACCCTTAGAAATTTATTAAATGAGCAATCGCTGAAATTCAGAAATAATTTTAAAAGTCTCCTTTATCATAAGGCCAATAAATGCGACCGCCCCCTAGCTCGATTATTACATCCTAGGACTCAGACGACTTACATTCCAAAAATTCAGAAACGTACGGGAACGGAGACTCACGACCCAGGGGAGATTCTAGAAACAATACGAGAATACTATCAGAAGCTATATAACTTGGAGGGTATGCACTCGGCTAATCACGCCGGGGACATACAGGCTAAAATAGATAAATATGTAGCAGACACGCCACTTCCTAGACTTTCCACAGAGATAACAGATGAGCTAGAGGCAGACATATCGACACAAGAGGTGGATGAGGCCATAAAAAATACTCCAAACGGGAAGAGCCCTGGCCCTGATGGGTTTTCCCCCCACTTTTATAAACTCTTCAGAGAACAGTTAACACCACACATGACAAGGACTTATAACTCCATTTCTGAGTCCTCAGGGTTTACGCATCAATCTCTGGCGGCCTATATCACAGTATTGCCAAAATCGGGAAAAGATCCAACAGTGGTCTCTAACTATAGACCAATTTCTCTGATCAATATAGACATGAAATTATTCGCGAAGATCCTGGCCAACAGACTTGCACCCCTATTACCATATATCATACATTCAGACCAAGTGGGTTTCGTTCAGGGAAGAGAGGCACGTGATGGAGTGTTGAAGACTATATCTTTGATCGCTCATGCCAGGACCTACCGGAAGCACCTGGGACTGATATCGGTGGACGCCGAAAAGGCGTTTGACCGAGTGAGGTGGAGCTTCCTTCAATCAGCTCTCCGACAGATAGGGCTGGGGGACAGATTCTTATACAAAATTGCGGCCCTATACACGAACCCGTCAGCTACAATTAAAATTAATGGATGGCTCTCGGACCCCTTTAGGATTCATAATGGAACAAGACAGGGGTGTCCTCTTTCGCCCTTGTTGTACACGGTGGCAATGGAACATTTAGCGGTAGCAGTAAGAAATAACCCTAGTGTATGGGGTATCAAGATAGGCCAGAAGCATTATAAAACTTCATTGTATGCAGATGACCTTCTTCTATACATCTCCCAACCTCATATCACTATACCTGCATTAATGTCTGAATTCAAAAAGTACGGAGAGGTCAGTAATTTTAAGATAAACTACACCAAAACTGAGGCACTTAATATTACTTTGCCATCGGAAGATGTGGATAGGGCAAAGGAGAATTTCCCATTTAAATGGCAGGCTGGTGCCATTAAATACTTGGGCATACAGGTCCCCTCAGATCTAAATAAACTATACACACTAAACTACGAAACCCTACTGAATAAAACTATAAGGGATCTAAAAAAGTATGATCAAAAAATGATTTCGTGGTTTGGCCGCATAAACACATTCAAGATGGATGTGCTTCCCCGGTTCCTTTATGTGTTCCAGACGGTACCGATCACACCACCTCGAAGTTTTTTTAAGACTATTAAATCAGCTCTAATACATTTTATATGGCGTCAGAACAGATCTAGGCTGAGTTACAGAACATTGACGAGACCTAAATCACAAGGGGGGGCGGGACTTCCAGACTTAAAGACATACCACCAGGCCTCACAATTGATCCATCTTTTTGATTGGCATTATAGACGGGAGACCAAACAATGGGTTGGACTGGAACAGGAGGGGTACCTAGTTCCATTGCGGAATTTACCGTGGATAGTGACCAGAAATAAAGAGAAAATAGGGGAGGGTTGTCGGGATATGATGGCTGGCGAGATCCTTAAGAGTTGGGACATGCTAAAATATAAGAAAAAATTAATGAGCACAACTGTCCCATTGTCTCCTATATTCGCTAATCCTGATTTTCCACCAGGCCTTCACTGCGAGAGGTTTTTGGGATGGAGGGTGGAATCCAATCAAAGAATATATCAAATAATATCGCAGAAGGGTCTTTCCTCTCTCAACGAGCTACAAGACGAATGTCCTACTCGTACACTATCTTGGTTAGAGTATGAACAATTAAAATCATTTGTCAGACGAATTTCTGGTGGAGAAGTACCACCACCTTCTCTGACACAGTTTGAGAGGATATTCGCCCAGCAGACACCCCCATCGCATCAGATTTCTCTTGTGTACAAATTACTAAACAAGGAGACTTCAACAGTTATCCCGGGATATATTAGAGCGTGGGAGGCGGAAATGGGATGCACATTTACTGAGAGGGAAATCACATCGGCATACCGCTGCGCTCATGGGATGTCTCCGGCCAGCCATGCCCAAGAGAAGAATTTCAAAATTCTTACTAGATGGTACCAATATCCTGTGAGGTTGCATGCCATATTCCCCTCGGTGGCGGATGGGTGCTGGCGCTGTGGGAACGCAAGGGGAACTTTGTTCCATATTTGGTGGCAGTGTCCAGGGATAAAGAGTTTCTGGGGAGAAGTATTCTCGACTTACAATAAAATATCAGGAGAGGATATAAATCTTACTCCGCACATGGCCATCTTGTCCATGCTACCGGGACCAATAGCCAAACAAAAAAGTAGTCTCCTGAGGTTTTGCTTGACGGCAGCCCGCATGGTTATACCTAGACATTGGCGTACAACGAAAATTCCGTCCATGATTGAATGGTTAACAGAATTCTCACATATCCACCATATGGAGGAATTGTTTGCACAGGCTTTGGGTGATAACTCTAGGTACTTGCGGACATGGCAACCCTGGATTTTATTTAGGGACTCTGGGAGTTTCGGGGCTCTCATGGAGAAATGGGAGGTACTTTCCCGGCAGTGAGGTTTCTCCTTGGCTTTCCTGGGCTGGTTTCAGAGGGCTGCGGAGGCATGATCCTTCCTTTCCCCTTCTCATTTTTCCTTTCTTTTTCCTCTTTTCTTCTTATCTTTCCTTTAAGTCTGACGTTATACCATAAGCAAGCTGCAGTCAGGGATAAATGATATATTGGGCGGATTCTATGGATAAATATAGCAATTGGAAATAGACTTCCGCTTAGCGAAATAATTATCGAAATGGGGCAACAGGTGGTGCACAATACGAGATGCTAAGAAAGAATAGAAGAGTTGAGCAAGGAACATATACAGCAATAACTAATAAATATGATTCTGTGATGATACCATATTTGCGTGAAGTAAAAAACACGTACTATTTTGGAGAAGTTTTGTAACTACTTTAGTCTATATGTATGTTTGTATTTGTGATATGTTGTACTATTTTAATACTTTAATAAAAGAGATTAAACATAAATCTCCCTTTTTATGTGTGGGAGACTGCGGCAAAAAAAAAACAGGCCCACTGTATTACACTACACAGTATAAGTGGCAGAAAGTGGCTGGCAGATATACATAGTTACATAGTTATTAAGGTTGAAGGAAGACTGTAAGTCCATCTAGTTCAACCCATAGCCTAACCTAACATGCCCTAACATGTTGATCCAGAGGAAGGCAAAAAAAACCCATGTGGCAAAGAGTAACTCCACCATGGGGAAAAAAATTCCTTCCCGACTCCACATACGGCAATCAGACTAGTTCCCTGGATCAACGCCCTATCAAGGAATCTAGTATATATACCCTGTAACATTATACTTTTCCAGAAAGGTATCCAGTCCCCTCTTACATTTAATTAATGAATCACTCATTACAACATCATACGGCAGAGAGTTCCATAGTCTCACTGCTCTTACAGTAAAGAATCCGCGTCTGTTATTATGCTTAAACCTTCTTTCCTCCAGACGTAGAGGATGCCCCCTTGTCCCTGTCTTAGGTCTATGATTAAAAAGATCATCAGAAAGGTCTTTGTACTGTCCCCTCATATATTTATACATTAACATAAGATCACCCCTTAGTCTTCGTTTTTCCAAACTAAATAGCCCCAAGTGTAATAATCTATCTTGGTATTGCAGACCCCCCATGTTATGACCCCAATGGCGAGGGTCTCAGAGGAACGTGGAAGTCTGCAGAATACAAAAATCCAGCTCATAGGGCAGTGGTAACTGGGTTGACCATATATCTACTCCTAACGCCAACACTAGAAGTAGCCGGGGATCATTCCTACATTGATTCTAGATGACACGCGCCAGCCGGAGAATCTAGCTACCCCTAGTAGAGGAAAACAAAGACCTTTCTTGCCTCCAGAGAAGGGGACCTGTTGTGAATTTGGATTCTGGGCTCCCCCGGTGGCTACTGGTGGAATTGAACTTGTGACATCATCTTCCCTGTTCACCTGTTCTGATTAGATCTGGGTGTCGCTATATAACCTGGCTTCTCTGTTAGATGCTTGCCGGTCAACAATGTTATCAGAAGCCTCTCTGTGCTTGTTCCTGCTCCCAGACATCTACTAGATAAGTTGGACATTCGTCCATGTTTTGTTTTTGTATTTTGGTTCCAGTTCACAGCTGCAGTTTCGTTACTGTGTCTGGAAAGCTCTTGTTGATCAGGAATTGCCACTCTGGTATTATGAGTTAATGCCAGAGTCCTAAAGTAATTTCTGGATGTGTTTTGTTAGGGTTTTCTACTGACCATGAAAGTATGCTTTCTGTCTTCTGCTATCTAGAAAGCGGACCTCAAATTTGCTAAAACTATTTTCCTGCTGCGTTTGTTGTTTCATCTCATATCACCGCCAATATATGTGGGGGGCCTCTGTCTCCTTTTTGGGCATTTCTCTAGAGGTGAGTCAGGTCTTATATTTCCCTCTGCTAGCATTATTTAGTTCTCCGGCCGGCGCTGGGCATATAGGGATAAAAAGTAGGACATGCTACCTGGCTACTTCTAGATGATGCGGTAGGTTTAGTTCATGGTCAGTATAGTTACATCTTCCAAGAGCTTGTTCCTATTGAGGCTTATGCTAGTTCTCTGGCCATGGAGATCATGACAGTTTGACCGGCCCACTAAAGGGTTAAAATCCTTGGCTGAGAAAGGAGAGAAATAAGAAGTCTGCTGAAAATTTTTTTTTTTTTTTTTTTTTTTTTTCCTCTAGTAGTTAGTGTGCTCTTAATTGGATCACTTGCCAGTCTGTCTATGCTGCAGTCTTTCTTTTTTTTCTCTCTCCTTCTAATCTTTGAATGGCTCTATGTTCACCTGTCTATAATGGATCTACAGAGTGTAACTGCAGGTTTGAATAATCTCGCCACGAAAGTACAAAGTTTGCAAGATTTTGTTGTTCATGCTCCGGTATCAGAGCCGAGAATTCCTTTGCCGGAATTCTTCTCAGGGAATAGATCTAGCTTTCAGAATTTTAGAAATAATTGTAAGTTATTTTTGTCCCTGAAATCTCGTTCTGCTGGAGACCCTGCACAGCAGGTTGGGATTGTGATTTCCTTGCTCCGCGGCGACCCTCAAGATTGGGCTTTTGCATTGGCACCAGGGGATCCTGCGTTGCGCAATGTGGATGCGTTTTTTCTGGCCTTGGGCTTGCTGTATGAGGAACCTCATTTGGAACTTCAGGCAGAAAAAACTTTGATGTCCCTATCGCAGGGGCAAGATGAAGCTGAAATTTACTGCCAAAAATTCCGTAAATGGTCTGTGCTTACTCAGTGGAATGAGTGTGCCTTGGCGGCTACTTTCAGAGAGGGTCTTTCTGATGCCATTAAGGATGTTATGGTGGGGTTCCCTGTGCCTGCAAGTCTGAATGAGTCCATGACAATGGCCATTCAGATCGATAGGCGTCTGCGGGAGCGCAAACCAGTGCACCATCTGGCGGTGTCCACTGAGAAGACGCCAGAAAACATGCAGTGTGATAGAATTCTGTCCAGAAGCGAGCGGCAGAATTTTAGACGGAAAAATGGGTTGTGTTTCTATTGTGGGGATTCTACTCATGTTATATCAGCATGCTTTAAGCGTACTAAAAAGCTTGATAAATCCGTTCCCATTGGCACTTTACAGTCTAAATTTATTTTGTCTGTGACCCTGATTTGCTCTTTGTCATCTATTACTACGGACGCCTATATCGACTCTGGCGCCGCTTTGAGTCTTATGGATTGGTCCTTTGCCAATCGTTGTGGGTATGATTTAGAGCCTTTGGAGACTCTTATTCCTCTGAAGGGGATTGACTCCACCCCATTGGCTAATAATAAACCACAATACTGGACACAAGTGACTATGTGTATTAATCCGGATCACCAGGAGACTATTCGTTTTCTGGTGCTGTATAATCTACATGATGATTTGGTGCTGGGATTGCCATGGCTGCAGTCTCACAACCCAGTCCTTGACTGGAGAGCTATGTCTGTGTTGAGCTGGGGATGTAAGGGGACTCATGGGGACGTACCTTTGGTGTCCATTTCATCATCTATTCCCTCTGAAATCCCTGAGTTCCTGTCTGATTATCGTGACGTCTTTGAAGAACCCAAGCTGGGTTCACTACCTCCGCACCGTGAGTGCGATTGTGCTATAGATTTAATTCCGGGTAGTAAATACCCAAAGGGTCGTTTATTTAATCTGTCTGTGCCTGAACATACTGCTATGCGAGAATATATAAAGGAGTCCTTGGAAAAGGGACATATTCGTCCATCGTCATCTCCCTTAGGAGCCGGTTTTTTCTTTGTGTCAAAAAAAGACGGCTCTTTGAGACCATGTATTGATTATCGGCTTTTGAATAAAATCACGGTTAAATATCAATACCCATTGCCGTTGCTGACTGATTTGTTTGCTCGCATAAAGGGGGCCAAGTGGTTCTCTAAGATTGATCTCCGTGGGGCGTATAATTTGGTGCGGATCAGGCAGGGGGATGAGTGGAAAACCGCATTTAATACGCCCGAGGGCCACTTTGAGTATTTGGTGATGCCTTTTGGTCTTTCTAATGCCCCTTCAGTCTTCCAGTCCTTTATGCATGATATTTTCCGCGATTTTTTGGATAAATTTATGATAGTGTATCTGGATGATATTCTGATTTTTTCGGATGATTGGGACTCTCATGTCCGGCAAGTTAAGAGGGTTTTTCAGGTTTTGCGGTCTAATTCTCTGTGTGTCAAGGGTTCTAAGTGCGTTTTTGGGGTTCAGAGAATTTCCTTTTTGGGATATATTTTTTCTCCCTCTTCCATTGAGATGGATCCTGTCAAGGTTCAAGCTATTTGTGATTGGACGCAGCCCTCTTCTCTTAAGAGTCTTCAGAAGTTTTTGGGCTTTGCTAACTTTTATCGTCGATTTATTGCTGGTTTTTCGGATATTGCTAAGCCATTGACCGATTTGACTAGACAGGGTGCTGATGTTGCTAATTGGTCCCCTGATGCTGTGGAGGCCTTTCAGGAGCTTAAGCGCCGTTTTTCTTCTGCCCCTGTGTTGCGTCAACCTGATGTGACTCTTCCTTTTCAGGTTGAGGTCGACGCTTCTGAGATCGGGGCTGGGGCAGTGTTGTCGCAGAAAAGTTCTGACGGCGCCGTGATGAGGCCTTGTGCCTTCTTTTCCCGTAAATTTTCGCCCGCTGAGCGGAATTATGATGTTGGGAATCGGGAGCTTTTGGCCATGAAGTGGGCGTTTGAGGAGTGGCGCCATTGGCTCGAGGGGGCCAGACATCAGGTGGTGGTATTGACTGACCACAAAAATTTGATCTATCTTGAGACCGCCAGGCGCCTGAATCCTAGACAGGCGCGCTGGTCATTATTTTTCTCTCGGTTTAATTTTGTGGTATCGTACCTACCGGGTTCTAAGAATGTTAAGGCGGATGCCCTTTCTAGGAGTTTTGAGCCTGATTCACCCGGCAACTCTGACCCCACAGGTATTCTTAAGGAGGGAGTTATCTTGTCAGCCGTTTCTCCAGACCTGCGGCGGGCCTTGCAGGAGTTTCAGGCGGATAGACCGGATCGTTGTCCGCCTGATAGGTTGTTTGTTCCTGATGATTGGACCAGTAGAGTCATCTCTGAGGTACATTCTTCTGCATTGGCAGGTCATCCTGGAATTTTTGGTACCAGGGATTTGGTGGCAAGATCCTTCTGGTGGCCTTCCCTGTCACGAGATGTGCGAGGCTTTGTGCAGTCTTGTGACGTTTGTGCTCGGGCCAAGCCTTGTTGTTCTCGGGCTAGTGGATTATTGTTGCCCTTGCCTATTCCTAAGAGGCCTTGGACACACATCTCGATGGATTTTATTTCAGATCTGCCTGTTTCTCAGAAGATGTCTGTCATCTGGGTGGTGTGTGACCGTTTTTCTAAGATGGTCCATTTGGTTCCCCTGCCCAAATTGCCTTCTTCTTCCGAGTTGGTGCCCCTGTTTTTTCAAAATGTTGTTCGTTTGCATGGTATTCCTGAGAATATCGTTTCTGACAGAGGAACCCAATTTGTGTCTAGATTTTGGCGGGCATTCTGTGCTAGGATGGGCATAGATTTGTCTTTTTCGTCTGCTTTTCACCCTCAGACTAATGGCCAGACCGAGCGGACTAATCAGACCCTGGAGACATATCTGAGGTGTTTTGTGTCTGCTGACCAGGATGATTGGGTTGCTTTTTTGCCATTGGCGGAGTTCGCCCTCAATAATCGGGCCAGCTCTGCCACTTTGGTGTCCCCGTTTTTCTGTAATTCGGGGTTCCACCCTCGATTTTCCTCCGGTCAGATGGAATCCTCGGATTGTCCTGGAGTGGATGCAGTGGTGGAGAGATTGCATCATATCTGGGGGCAGGTGATGGACAATTTAAAGTTGTCCCAGGAGAAGACTCAGCTTTTTGCCAACCGTCACCGTCGTGTTGGTCCTCGGCTTTGTGTTGGAGATTTGGTGTGGTTGTCTTCTCGTTTTGTCCCTATGAGGGTCTCATCTCCTAAGTTTAAGCCTCGGTTCATCGGTCCGTATAAAATATTGGAGATTCTTAACCCTGTTTCCTTCCGTTTGGACCTCCCTGCATCCTTTTCTATTCATAACGTTTTTCATCGGTCGTTATTGCGCAGGTATGAGGCACCGATTGTGCCTTCCGTTGAGCCTCCTGCTCCGGTGTTGGTTGAGGGTGAGTTGGAGTACGTTGTGGAAAAAATCCTAGACTCCCGTGTTTCCAGACGGAGACTCCAGTATCTGGTCAAGTGGAAGGGATACGGCCAGGAGGACAATTCTTGGGTCACTGCATCTGATGTTCATGCCTCTGATCTGGTTCGTGCCTTTCATAGGGCCCATCCTGATCGCGCTGGTGGTTCTGGTGAGGGTTCGGTGCCCCCTCCTTGAGGGGGGGGTACTGTTGTGAATTTGGATTCTGGGCTCCCCCGGTGGCTACTGGTGGAATTGAACTTGTGACATCATCTTCCCTGTTCACCTGTTCTGATTAGATCTGGGTGTCGCTATATAACCTGGCTTCTCTGTTAGATGCTTGCCGGTCAACAATGTTATCAGAAGCCTCTCTGTGCTTGTTCCTGCTCCCAGACATCTACTAGATAAGTTGGACATTCGTCCATGTTTTGTTTTTGTATTTTGGTTCCAGTTCACAGCTGCAGTTTCGTTACTGTGTCTGGAAAGCTCTTGTTGATCAGGAATTGCCACTCTGGTATTATGAGTTAATGCCAGAGTCCTAAAGTAATTTCTGGATGTGTTTTGTTAGGGTTTTCTACTGACCATGAAAGTATGCTTTCTGTCTTCTGCTATCTAGAAAGCGGACCTCAAATTTGCTAAAACTATTTTCCTGCTGCGTTTGTTGTTTCATCTCATATCACCGCCAATATATGTGGGGGGCCTCTGTCTCCTTTTTGGGCATTTCTCTAGAGGTGAGTCAGGTCTTATATTTCCCTCTGCTAGCATTATTTAGTTCTCCGGCCGGCGCTGGGCATATAGGGATAAAAAGTAGGACATGCTACCTGGCTACTTCTAGATGATGCGGTAGGTTTAGTTCATGGTCAGTATAGTTACATCTTCCAAGAGCTTGTTCCTATTGAGGCTTATGCTAGTTCTCTGGCCATGGAGATCATGACAGGGACCCCAAAGCTGGATAGAAGCCCCCCACAAATAATGACGGTGAGGTAAGAGGAAATGACAAACACAGAAATGAACCAGGTTTAGCACAGAGAGGCCCGCTTACTGATAGCAGAATAAAGAAAGGTAACTTATATGGTCAACAAAAACCCTATCAAAATCCACACTGGAAATTCAAGAACCCCCGAACCGTCTAACGGTCCGGGGGGAGAACACCAGCCCCCTAGAGCTTCCAGCAAAGGTCAGGATGCAGATTTGGAACAAGCTGGACAAAAATACAAAACCAAAACAAATAGCAAAAAGCAAAAGGCAGACTTAGCTGATATAACTGGAACCAGGATCAGTAGACAAGAGCACAGCAGACTAGCTCTGATAACTACGTTGCCAGGCATAGAACTGAAGGTCCAGGGAGCTTATATAGCAACACCCCTAACTAACGACCCAGGTGCGGATAAAAGGAATGACAGAAAAACCAGAGTCAAAAAACTAGTAACCACTAGAGGGAGCAAAAAGCAAATTCACAACAGTACCCCCCCCTTAGTGAGGGGTCACCGAACCCTCACCACGACCACCAGGGCGATCAGGATGAGCGGCATGAAAGGCACGAACTAAATCGGCCGCATGAACATCAGAGGCGACCACCCAGGAATTATCCTCCTGACCATAGCCCTTCCACTTGACCAGGTACTGAAGCCTCCGCCTGGAGAGGCGAGAATCCAAGATCTTCTCCACCACGTACTCCAACTCGCCCTCAACCAACACCGGAGCAGGAGGCTCAGCAGAAGGAACTACAGGCACAATGTACCGCCGCAACAAGGACCTATGAAATACATTGTGAATAGCAAACGACACAGGAAGATCCAGACGAAAAGATACAGGATTAAGGATTTCCAATATCTTGTAAGGCCCAATAAAACGAGGTTTAAATTTGGGAGAGGAGACCTTCATAGGAACAAAGCGGGAAGAAAGCCATACCAAATCCCCAACGCGTAGTCGGGGACCCACACCGCGGCGGCGGTTGGCAAAGCGCTGAGCCTTCTCCTGTGACAACTTCAAGTTGTCCACCACATGATTCCAGATCTGCTGCAACCTATCCACCACAGAATCCACCCCAGGACAGTCAGAAGGCTCCACATGACCCGAAGAAAAGCGAGGATGGAAACCAGAGTTGCAGAAAAAAGGCGAAACCAAGGTGGCGGAACTAGCCCGATTATTAAGGGCAAACTCAGCCAACGGCAAGAATGTCACCCAATCGTCCTGATCAGCAGAGACAAAACACCTCAAATAAGCCTCCAAAGTCTGATTGGTTCGCTCCGTCTGTCCATTAGTCTGAGGATGGAAAGCAGACGAAAACGACAAATCAATGCCCATCCTACTACAAAAGGATCGCCAGAACCTGGAAACGAACTGGGATCCTCTGTCTGACACAATATTCTCAGGGATGCCGTGCAAACGAACCACGTTCTGGAAAAACACAGGAACCAGATCGGAAGAGGAAGGCAGCTTAGGCAAAGGAACCAAATGGACCATCTTGGAGAAGCGATCACATATCACCCAGATAACGGACATGCCCTGAGATAGCGGAAGATCAGAAATGAAATCCATGGAGATATGTGTCCAAGGTCTCTTCGGGACAGGCAAGGGCAAGAGCAAACCGCTGGCCCGAGAACAGCAAGGCTTAGCTCGAGCACAAGTCCCACAGGACTGCACAAATGACCGCACATCCCTTGACAAGGAAGGCCACCAAAAGGACCTGGCCACCAGATCTCTGGTGCCAAAAATTCCCGGGTGACCTGCCAACACCGAGGAATGAACCTCGGAAATGACTCTGCTGGTCCACTTATCCGGGACAAACAGTCTGTCAGGTGGACAAGACTCAGGCCTATCAGCCTGAAATCTCTGCAACACACGTCGCAGATCCGGAGAAATAGCTGACAAGATAACTCCATCTTTAAGAATACCAACAGGATCAGCGACTCCAGGAGCATCAGGCACAAAGCTCCTAGAAAGAGCATCGGCCTTCACATTCTTTGAACCTGGTAAATACGAGACAACAAAATCAAAGCGGGAGAAAAACAATGACCAGCGGGCCTGTCTCGGATTAAGGCGTTTAGCAGACTCGAGATACATCAGATTTTTGTGATCAGTCAAGACCACCACACGATGCTTAGCACCCTCGAGTTAATGACGCCACTCCTCAAATGCCCATTTCATGGCCAACAACTCCCGATTGCCCACATCATAATTTCGCTCGGCAGGCGAAAACTTCCTAGAGAAAAAGGCACAAGGTTTCATAACAGAGCAACCAGGGCCTCTCTGCGACAAAACGGCCCCTGCCCCAATCTCCGAAGCATCCACCTCAACCTGAAAGGGAAGTGAGACGTCAGGCTGGCACAAAACAGGCGCCGAAGTAAACCGGCGTTTCAACTCCTGGAAAGCCTCCACGGCAGCAGGAGCCCAGTTAGCTACATCGGAGCCCTTCTTGGTCATATCCGTCAAAGGTTTCACAATGCTAGAAAAATTAGCGATAAAACGACGGTAGAAGTTAGCGAAGCCCAAGAACTTCTGAAGACTCTTAACTGACGAGGGCTGAGTCCAATCAAGAATAGCTCGGACCTTGACTGGGTCCATCTCCACAGCAGAAGGGGAAAAAATGAACCCCAAAAAGGGAACCTTCTGTACACCAAAGAGACACTTTGAGCCCTTGACAAACAAAGAATTTTCACGCAAAATTTTAAAGACCAACCTGACCTGCTCCACATGCGAATCCCAATTATCAGAAAAAACCAAAATATCATCCAGATAAACAATCAAAAATTTATCCAGATACTTCCGGAAAATGTCATGCATAAAGGACTGAAAAACTGAAGGCGCATTGGAGAGCCCAAAAGGCATCACCAAGTACTCAAAATGACCTTCGGGCGTATTGAATGCGGTTTTCCATTCATCACCTTGCTTAATGCGCACAAGGTTGTACGCACCACGAAGGTCTATCTTGGTAAACCACTTGGCACCTTTAATCCGGGCAAACAAGTCAGACAACAGCGGTAAAGGATACTGAAATTTGACAGTGATCTTATTTAAAAGCCGATAATCAATACAAGGTCTCAAAGATCCGTCCTTTTTTGCCACAAAAAAGAATCCCGCACCAAGAGGGGAAGAAGACGGACGAATATGTCCTTTCTCCAGAGACTCCTTGATATATGAACGCATAGCGGTATGTTCAGGTACCGACAGATTAAACAGTCTTCCCTTAGGAAATTTACTGCCTGGAATCAAATCTATAGCACAGTCACAGTCCCTATGAGGAGGCAGTGCACTGGACTCAGACTCACTGAAGACATCCTGATAATCAGACAAATACTCCGGAACTTCCGAAGGCGTAGAAGAAGCAATAGACACAGGCAGGGAATCCCCATGAATACCACGACAGCCCCAACTTGAGACTGACATAGCCTTCCAGTCCAGGACTGGATTATGGGTCTGTAACCATGGCAGCCCTAAAACAACCAAATCATGCATTTTATGTAAAACCAGGAAACGTATCACCTCGCGGTGTTCAGGAGTCATGCACATGGTAACCTGTGTCCAATACTGCGGTTTATTTGCTGCCAATGGTGTAGCATCAATACCCCTAAGAGGAATAGGATTTTCTAATGGTTCAAGAGTAAAACCACAGCGCTTAGCAAATGAGAGATCCATGAGACTCAGGGCAGCACCTGAATCTACAAACGCCATGACAGGATAAGATGACAGTGAGCAAATCAAAGTTACAGACAGAATAAATTTAGGTTGCAAATTACCAACGGTGACAGGACTAACAACCTTAGCTATACGTTTAGAGCATGCTGAGATAACATGTGTAGAATCACCACAGTAGTAGCACAAGCCATTCCGGCGTCTATGAATTTTCCGCTCATTTCTAGTCAGGATTCTATCACATTGCATTAAATCAGGTGTCTGTTCAGACAACACCATGAGGGAATTTGCGGTTTTGCGCTCCCGCAACCGCCGGTCAATTTGAATAGCCAGTGCCATGGTATCATTCAGACCTGTGGGAATGGGAAAACCCACCATAACATTCTTAATGGCTTCAGAAAGGCCATTTCTAAAATTAGCGGCCAGTGCACACTCGTTCCAATGTGTCAGCACGGACCATTTCCGAAATTTTTGGCAATACACTTCAGCCTCGTCCTGCCCCTGAGACATAGCCAGCAAGGCCTTTTCTGCCTGAATCTCAAGATTGGGTTCCTCATAAAGTAAACCGAGCGCCAGAAAAAACGCATCAAGATCAGCCAATGCCGGATCTCCTGGCGCCAGCGAAAAAGCCCAATCCTGAGGGTCGCCCCGTAAGAACGAAATAACAATTTTTACTTGCTGAGCAGAATCTCCAGATGAACAGGGTCTCAGGGACAAAAACAATTTACAATTATTCACGAAATTCCTAAACTTAAACCTGTCTCCGGAAAACAGTTCAGGAATCGGTATTTTAGGTTCTGACCTAGGATTTCTGATAACATAGTCTTGTATGCCCTGCACACGAGTAGCCAGCTGGTCCACACTTGTAATCAAGGTCTGGACATTCAGGTCTGCAGCAAGCATAGCCACTCTGAGGTAAAGGGGAAGAAGAAAAAAAAAACTCAGAATCTTCTTTCTTATAATCCCTCTTCTGCAATGCATTAAACATTTAATATTGGCCTGGCAAACTGTTATGACCCCAATGGCGAGGGTCTCAGAGGAACGTGGAAGTCTGCAGAATACAAAAATCCAGCTCATAGGGCAGTGGTAACTGGGTTGACCATATATCTACTCCTAACGCCAACACTAGAAGTAGCCGGGGATCATTCCTACGTTGATTCTAGATGACACGCGCCAGCCGGAGAATCTAGCTACCCCTAGTAGAGGAAAACAAAGACCTTTCTTGCCTCCAGAGAAGGGGACCCCAAAGCTGGATAGAAGCCCCCCACAAATAATGACGGTGAGGTAAGAGGAAATGACAAACACAGAAATGAACCAGGTTTAGCACAGAGAGGCCCGCTTACTGATAGCAGAATAAAGAAAGGTAACTTATATGGTCAACAAAAACCCTATCAAAATCCACACTGGAAATTCAAGAACCCCCGAACCGTCTAACGGTCCGGGGGGAGAATACCAGCCCCCCTAGAGCTTCCAGCAAAGATCAGGATATAGATTTGGAACAAGCTGGACAAAAATACAAAACCAAAACAAATAGCAAAAAGCAAAAAGGCAGACTTAGCTGATATAACTGGAACCAGGATCAGTAGACAAGAGCACAGCAGACTAGCTCTGATAACTACGTTGCCAGGCATAGAACTGAAGGTCCAGGGAGCTTATATAGCAACACCCCTAACTAACGACCCAGGTGTGGATAAAAGGAATGACAGAAAAACCAGAGTCAAAAAACTAGTAACCACTAGAGGGAGCAAAAAGCAAATTCACAACACCCCCAGTCCTATAATAACCTTGGTCGCTCTTCTCTGCACCCGCTCCAGTTCAGCTGTGTCTTTCTTATATACCGGAGACCAGAACTGTGCACAGTATTCTAAGTGTGGTCGAACTAGTGACTTGTATAGAGGTAAAATTATGTTCTCCTCATGAGCATCTATGCCTCTTTTAATACATCCCATTATTTTATTTGCCTTTGTAGCAGCTGCCTGACACTGGCCACTGAATATGAGTTTGTCATCCACCCATATACCCAGGTCTTTTTCATTGACGGTTTTGCCCAGAGTTTTAGAATTAAGCACATAGTTATAAATCTTATTACTTCTACCCAAGTGCATGACCTTACATTTATCCCCATTAAAGCTCATTTGCCATTTTTCAGCCCAAGCTTCTAGTTTACATAAATCATCCTGTAATATAAAATTGTCCTCCCCTGTATTGATTACCCTGCAGAGTTTAGTGTCATCTGCAAATATTGAAATTCTACTCTGAATGCCCCCTACAAGGTCATTAATAAATATGTTAAAAAGAAGAGGGCCCAATACTGACCCCTGTGGTACCCCACTGCTAACCGCAACCCAGTCCGAGTGTGCTCCATTAATAACCACCCTTTGTTTCCTATCCCTGAGCCAGCTCTCAACCCACTTACACATATTTTCCCCTATCCCCATTACTCTCATTTTATGTAACAACCTTTTGTGTGGCACCGTATCAAAAGCTTTGGAAAAGTCCATATACACTACGTCCACTGGGTTCCCTTGGTCCAGTCCGGAACTTACCTCTTCATAGAAGCTGATCAAATTAGTCTGACATGAACGGTCCCTAGTAAACCCGTGCTGATACTGGGTCATAAGGTTATTCCTCTTCAGATACTCCAGTATAGTATCCCTTAGAATGCCCTCCAGGATTTTACCCACAGTAGAGGTTAAGCTTACTGGTCTATAATTACCGAGTTCAGTTTTTGCCCCTTTTTTGAATATTGGCACCACATTTGCTATACGCCAGTCCTGTGGTACAGACCCTGTTATTATGGAGCCTTTAAAGATTAAAAATAATGGTCTATCAATGACTGTACTTAGTTCCTGCAGTACTCGGGGGTGTATCCCATCCGGGCCCGGAGATTTGTCAATTTTAGTTATTTTTAGACGCCGCTGTACTTCCTGCTGGGTTAAGCAGGTGACATTTAATGGGGAATTTTTATCACTAGTCATTTTGTCTGCCATGGGATTTTCTTTTGTAAATACTGATGAAAAAAAGTCATTTAGCATATTGGCTTTTTCCTCATCCTCATCCACCATTTCCCCCAGATTATTTTTAAGGGGGCCAACACTGTCATTTTTTAGTTTTTTACTATTTATATAGTTAAAGAATATTTTGGGATTATTTTTACTTACGCCAAACAGAACTGACCCAGATGCACTTAGTGGCAATATAAATCTCCCTTTTTATGTGTGGGAGACTGCGGCAAAAAAAACAAAACAGGCCCACTGTATTACACTGCACAGTATAAGTGGCAGAAAGTGGCTGGCAGATATACGCCAAACAGAACTGACGCAGATGCACTTAGTGGCAATATAAATCTCCCTTTTTATGTGTGGGAGACAGCTGCAAAAAAAAACCAGGCCCACTGTATTACACTACACAGTATAAGTGGCAGAACGTGGCTGGCAGATATACGCCAAACAGAACTGAGCCAGATGCACTTAGTGGCAATATAAATCTCCCATTTTATGTGTGGGAGACAGCTGCAAAAAAAAAACAGGCCCACTGTATTACACTACACAGTATAAGTGGCAGAACGTGGCTGGCAGATACACGCCAAACAGAACTGACGCAGATGCACTTAGTGGCAATATAAATCTCCCTTTTTATGTGTGGGAGACAGATGCAAAAAAAAACCAGGCCCACTGTATTACACTACACAGTATAAGTGGCAGAACGTGGCTGGCAGATATACGCCAAACAGAACTGACCCAGATGCACTTAGTGGCAATATAAATCTCCCATTTTATGTGTGGGAGACAGCTGCAAAAAAAAAACAGGCCCACTGTATTACACTACACAGTATAAGTGGCAGAACGTGGCTGGCAGATATACGCCAAACAGAACTGACCCAGATGCACTTAGTGGCAATATAAATCTCCCTTTTTATGTGTGGGAGACTGCTGCAAAAAAAAACAAAAACAGGCCCACTGTATTGCACTACACAGTATAAGTGGCAGAACGTGGCTGGCAGATATACGCCAAACAGAACTGACCCAGATGCACTTAGTGGCAATATAAATCTCCCATTTTATGTGTGGGAGACTGCGGCAAAAAAAAAAACAGGCCCACTGTATTACACTACACAGTATAAGTGGCAGAAAATGGCTGGCAGATATACGCCAAGCAGAACTGACCCAGGTGCACTTAGTGGCAATATAAATCTACCTTTTTATGTGTGGGAGACAGCTGCTGCTGCAAAAAGAAAAAACAGGCCCACTGTATTGCACTACACAGTATAAGTGGCAGAAAATGGCTGGCAGATATACGCCAAACAGAACTGACTCAGATGCACTTAGTGGCAATATAAATCTCCCTTTTTATGTGTGGGAGACTGCTGCAAAAAAAAAACAGGCCCACTGTATTACACTACACAGTATAAGTGGCAGAACGTGGCTGGCAGATATACGCCAAACAGAACTGACCCCCATGCACTTAGTGCCACTAATATATTTGACTGCGGCAAAAAAAAAAAACAGGCCCACTGTATTACACTACACAGTATAAGTGGCAGAAAATGGCTGGCAGATATACGCCAAACAGAACTGAGCCAGATGCACTTAGTGGCAATATAAATCTCCCTTTTTATGTGTGGGAGACTGCGGCAAAAAAAAAAACAGGCCCACTGTATTACACTACACAGTATAAGTGGCAGAACGTGGCTGGAAGACATATATAAAAAAAAGGGGACTGTACTACAATAACAATCTCCCTACAATGATCTCAGGAGTCAGGACAAGTATGGCAGCCAGCAATAAAAATGACTGCTGCACACAAAAGTGGGGACAAATAAACAATAGAACTGTGCAGAAAGGAGCAACAGGACTTTTGCTTTTAAAAAAGCAGTTGGTTTGCACAGCGGCGTACAAACAGCAATGCAGCTATCAGGGAGCCTTATAAGCTACAGAGCTGATGCACAGAAATCTAGCCTCCACTGTCCCTGCTAAGAAAAGGTGGTGTTGGACAGTGGAAATCGCTACAGCACAAGCGGTTTGGGGGTTAATCTTTCCTCCCTAACAATATCCCTGCTTCTGACGAAGCTGCAGCAACCTCTCCCTATGCTCAGATTGGCAGAAGTAAGAAATGGCGGTCGGCGTGCACGCCCTTTATAGCCCCTGTGATGCCGCAGAAAGCAAGCCAATCACTGTCATGCCCTTCTCTAAGATGGTGGAGACCGAGATCTATGTCATTACGCTGCCCATACTCTGCGTCTACCTTCATTCGCTGAGAAATGACGCTGAAAGCATCATACGAATCGCGACTTTGTCGCGAAGATCGCCGACAGCATGGCCGATCCCACACTGGGATTGGGTCGGGTTACACGAAACCCGACTTTGCCGAAAGTTGGCGATTTTTGAAACTGTCCTATCCGTTTCGCTCAACCCTACTCCTGAGCATGCCGATACCCCATATGAGGGAGAAAACCACTGTTTGGGCACATGGCAGAGCTCACTAAGGAGGATCCTGAATGTCTCTGTATATTGCATTGATTTTCTATGGTATGCACTGACTTTCCCAAACTCTCCCTGGATCCTGAATGTCTCTGTATATTGCATTGATTTTCTATGGTATGCACTGACTTTCCCAAACTCTCCCTGGATCCTGAATGTCTCTGTATATTGCATTGATTTCTATGGTATGCACTGACCATAATTCAACAAATTTTTATTGATTTCACAAATTTAACAAAGGTAAGGGTAAAGGGTAAGGGAAAACAGAGTAAATGGGACAAATGGGAAAAGAAAATATAGGACTTCCATATTTTAACATACTGTAGCTTACTTAAACAGACTGTCGCTTACTCAAAAGACATGTAGTAGTTCAAAAAAGGAAAAAATAAATACGTCCTGTTATGTCTGGAATCACCTTTAGGGGCAAATTACAGTTTATTAACAGGCTACAATTGAGGAATAAATGGAAAAAAAAAGGTCTTCTGGGCATGTGAGGTGTCGAGTTCCCACCTCTGCACAGGGGGAATCTCGAACCATCTCTGCTGCGGTCTCCCATTCTTCTCCAACCACAGTGGAGTCTGCTCAGTAAAGACGTGGTTCCCAGCATCTAGCTCAGGCTGATACTGGACGACTGGTTACTACTGCCCTTCCAGGCTCTGTCCTTGTAGTCAGCAATTTTCAGCAGTGAGCAGGTCTTTCTGGGACAAAGTCCTGCTTTTCCCCTTCTGAGCATGCCTAAAGGAAGACCTCTCAGTGGAGGTCTGGGGTCACATGCTCAGGTACTGCAGTAGCTCCTATTGGTCCTCTAGGAAGGTCCTGAAGTTGTCAGTTACTGTAGCAGTTCTCATTGGTTCTCTAGGAAGGTCCTGAACTTGCTGCAGCTATAAAAGGTTCGGCCATGCGCTAGTATACATTTGAAATCGTGTGTGTGTTGTTGAGTGAAAGTCGTTCATTAATCATCCCCTCCCTTGTGTATGTATAAAACACACGAAACAGCGTCTAATTGTTGTGACCGACAGTGCGGTGCCGTGCGCTATTAGAGCGCTTTCCTATCCCAAGTTTAGGTGGTTAGTGGCATCCGCCAAAGCGGCACAGCACGCACTCTTGTGCATTTAAGTTAAATTTTCAGTTATTCTGACACCCCAGTTGCGGTGTCGAGTGCAAGTGGTCTGAACGTACTCTAATCCTGTGTCTTGGGATAGAGTCCTGAGACTCCTTGCTTGCGCTCTTTGTGCGGTACCGCGGCCCTGTGATGCAACAGGGTTCGCTTCCTCCACACAGGATGAAGTTAACCCGTGTGTGTATCCACATTATATATAGTCCGTCATTACTCAGCAGCAGGCTCCATCTCTGCACGGTGGACCCCGGGCTGCGAACACACCTTATACCATCTCTCTTATAATTTGGTGCGTTCCACTAGCCCTAACAGGGCATTGAAATAATAGTCATTATGTTCATTAAAATGTTATTTGTTTGTAGTACTTCTTCACTTGGGACGAAGGTTAGATTTGGACTTAGAAAGGAGTCCGTGAGAGCCCATGGAGGATATTATACCTACACGAAGGGAAGGAAGTCAGGTCCTTCCGCTGGAGAGGAAATATTAATCAGTTTAGATGCACTGACTTTCCCTAACTCTCCCTGGATCCTGAATGTCTCTGCATATTGCATTGATTTTCTATGCTTTCCCTGGCATCTGAGTGTCTATATGCAGGGCATATAATTCTTTTCTGCTATGCTTCTTACCTATCATCTTGCTTCCATGACCTGTTACATTTCTCTCATTATGTTATTCTGGCATATCTTTGAGTGGTCACTCCAACCCCTCCCTGTTTTTATGATCTTTGCTTAAGGCCTCTTTCACACTTCAGTTGTTTGGCATCAGTCTAAAACCGCCATTTTCCTAAAATAGCGGATCTGTAATTTTTTTGGGCAGATCCGCTATTTTCCCATAGACTTGCATTAGTGACGGATTGTGGCGGATGGTCGTCCGTTCCATCCGCCATGCGACGGATCCGTCGAAATTTGGCGGACGTTGTCTAGACATTGACGGACATTGTAATGTTTTTTGTCTACGCCTAATTGACGGTCCGCGACGGATCCGTCGCGACCGCCATTTCATAGAATGGGCGCCTATGGGCGACGGATCCATCGCGATCCGTCATTTGGCGGATCCGTCGCCCCAATCCGTTTTTTTCAACTGAGCATGCTCCAAAAAATAGATACCTTGCCCTGACAACCCCAAAACTATATAAACAGGACAGGTGGGCCTCATTCCTCAATGTGCCATCAAGAGAGAACATAGACTGTTGTGAATTCTGCTTTTGGGCTCCCTCCGGTGGTTGTAGGTGGTAATGCAGTTGCCCCTGAGTTGCAGTCCTGGTCAGGTGTATCTGCTGATTGCAGTTCTGACTGGGGTATTTAGGCGTGCAGGATTCATTAGTCCTTGCCAGTTGTCAATTGTTGTTGGGAGGTGTTGGACCTCTGCTTGGTTCCTCCTGCCTTTCTGCCAAATCAGCAAAGATAAGTGTCTGGTTTTTTTTTCCTGTGGCACACATGCTATGTGCTTCACAATTCAGTGCTATTCTTTGTGTTTTCTTGTCCAGCTTAGATTGTGTCAGTATTTTCTCAGTCTTGTTGGATTCTCTGGAGTGGCAGATATACATTCCATGTCTTTAGTTAGATTGTGGAACTTTTTGTATTATGTGCTGTGGATATTTTTGGAAGGGTTTTAATACTGACCGCCTAGTAATCTGTCCTATCCTTTCCTATTTAGCTAGAGTGGCCTCTTTTGCTAAATCCTGTTTTCTACCTGCGTGTGTCTATTCTTCTCCTACTCACAGTCATTATACGTGGGGGGCTGCCTATCCTTTGGGGGTCTGCTCTGAGGCAAGGTAGCATTCCTATTTCCATCTATAGGGGTATTTAGTCCTCCGGCTGTGTCGAGGTGTCTAGGGTATGTTAGGCACACCCCACGGCTACTTCTAGTTGCGGTGTTAGTTCAGGATTTGCGGTCAGTACAGGTTCCACCGACTCCAGAGAAAGTTTCATACGGCTCCAAGGTCACCAGATCATAACAACATACCCTGCCAGCAAGAAAGACAGACCCTGCCAGCAAGAGAGACAGACTCTGCCAGCAAGAGATACAGACCCTGCCAGCAAGAGAGATCCTGCCAGCAAGAGAGACAGATCCTGCCAGCAAGAGACAGACCCTGCTAGCAGCCATAAAGACCCTGCCAGAGACTGCTATGTGAGTACTGCCATCCAGCGTGTGTGTGTGTGTGTCTGCCTTGCATGTTTTTATTTTTCATACTGTGCTGGTATTTTGAATGGCTGTGCTGTGACATGTGTGTGGTGTGTATAAATGACATGTGATGTGTGTCCTGCATTTTTGTTATTTTTCATACATTAACATACTGTACTGGTATTTAAAATAAAGAGCAGTGTAGCTCCTATTTTTCCAACCAAAATAAAAGAAAAAAAAATCGTAATAAAAATTACACAAAACTGTCCATAGTATGATTTCAAGATAAATTTAAAACTGGTAAATAAATAAAGGTGTTTGAGGTTCTATATACAAATGCGGATTGCAAACCTTTGGTATAGAAGATGTTATGTGGTTTTAGAAAATAGTAACTGTAGGGTAACCATAATTATCATTTTTGGGTATTGGTATGTTAACTTTGAATGAGGGAAATATTTTATAAGGTTGAAACTGTGTCTGGTGGAGGGGGGAGTGGGGTAGGTTTACCAACATGTGCATGGCGCATATCAAGACTGAAGTAGTTTTGGTGTTGCTTTCAAGGAATTTTTTGGGGAAACAGGAGGTCAAGGGTTTTGCAGCTTGTGCATCAAGCATATCAAGTTAACATTTTCTTTTTTTTATATTTTTGGTGTGTTCAAAATTTTTTTTAGGGGGGGGGGGAAATGTAATTTGGCATAACAATACATAATCATTCTAATTAAAACTGTCTTTAATTTGGAAGATTTTAGTGGTACCAAGCAAGGAACCCAAGATACACGCAGGCAGGCCCCCCAAGTTTTGAAAACAGATGTAAGTATAAAGTCCCGAAAGCTGCATCTATCCTTTTGTATAGTAGCTTAGAACTCTCTTTATACTTGCAGATTCTAGGGACCAAGAGGCACCCAGACAGACGCAGGCAGGCCCCCCAAGTTTTGAAAACAGATGTAAGTATAAAGTCCCGAAAGCTGCGTCTATCCTTTTGTATAGTAGCTTAGAACTCTCTTTATACTTGCAGATTCTAGGGACCAAGAGGCACCCAAGACAGACGCAGGCAGGCCCCCAGGTTAGAAACAGGGACCATAATGTCGTCTTCTGAGAGCCCCCCCTCACATCGTCAGCCACCTGAGGTGATTTTTTTCTTTTTTCAAAACTTTTTTTGGGTACATCTCTGGTAACATGTTTTTGAACCCTTTATGTTTTTATTCTGTTTTCACAGGAAGATGAAGCAGAGGGGCTTCCAGAAGGAGACGGGCAGGGTGGAGAAATGAGAGGAGCGGGAGCGCATAGCTTAAGTTTTGCAGAGACAGATCCTCACATAAAACGCACTACACCCAACACAAACATTCAGCACAGCACACACACAGTACATATGCCTCCATCCAAGCACATTATTTATTTATTTATTTCATTTATTTTTTTTATTAGTCTTCACAATCCGGGACTCGACGTAGAGTTCCTCAAAGCACCTCCCATAGTCGTCGGAATGCTAATCGCGGCGGTCACCAAAGAGTAAGTTCCTTTTTTGGTTTGGTGTTTAGTAAACTGTAAAATTCATGTGGTATAATCTTTCCCTTTTTATTCTTATTTTTTTGTTGCTTGACAGCGTGCTCCCGAACAGGATGAGGAAGAGGAGGGCATTGATGTGGACACCCTCATCCAAGCGGTCCAAAGTCGGGAGCCGCTATGGAACATGTCGGACCGCCGCCATGCTGACCAGTTCGTCACCCAACGGCTATGGGAGGAAGTGTGCAGTGATGTTCTGGATAACTGGGAGGAACTCGATGCTGGGGCCCAGGATCTAGCGCGTAAGTATTCACACTTCATTACCTTACGTTAGCATGATTTAATGTGTTGTATAGTAACCAATTTTTGCTTTATCTTTCCAGGTAACAGGGTTATCGTGCGGTGGCGGTCACTCAGGGATCGCTTCAAGAGGGAGTTTAACAAGGAGATGCAGGCCCCGAGTGGATCTAGAGGACGCAGGAGCAGGTACAAACATGCCAGAGCCCTGTCGTTCCTCCGGTCGAAGCTGCTGAGCAGAAGGTAAATATTCAACACCACATGTTTTCAGTCAAACTGTTAAAATGTGTAACCTTCAATTTTTCTTTGCAGCAAGGGCAATTGTAATATCAAGATACAAATTTTTTTTTTTCTTCTTTAACAGCACTGTTTGCAGCACTCGGGAGCCTGCATCAGAGTTGCACCCCTCTGGAGCAATCTCCCAGGAGTCCGCCACCGGGGACCGCGTCGACCCCTCTGTATCTGCACCTTCCCTTTTGTTTGATCCCTCAGCCCCATCCACCAGCGCTGGAGCAGCAGGGTGGACTTCGTCACTTGAAGCTGCAGGTGATGAGTTAGAGTTCCCTTTACCCCACCCCTCTGACACTGCCGCAACATCTAGACCACCTTTGGGGTCACGACGGCAGTGCCAGAGAGGTCAGGAAAGGAGCTATGCGCCTGAGTTTTTGCATCTAAATGCAGCCTTCCAGAGTGCCATCAAGCTTTTGGGTGAGCAAACATCTGCTGGGTACAATATGGTTAACAAAAGCATACTGGAACTCAGCAGTCGTCTGGATAGGATGCATTTAGATTCAAACCAGTCACCAAGACACTGTTTTTTTCAGTCGGTCCTCAGGCACATGGAAAATCTAAGTCCTGACCTGCAGATGCATGTGATGCAAGGCTGCCACACTGCTCTAACGCAGGCGATGTCCCAAGCCCCTCAACCTACCCTTTATGTTTCAACACCTTTCCCCTCTCAAGCCGCCATCTATCCTCCTGTCCATCGTCCTCCCGTCCATCATCCTCCCGTCCATCCTCCTTCTACTCATTCGCCATTCCTTCCTTCCCCCCTCAGTATTTCCCAGTACCTAGCTTCCCCTTTCCATTCTTCCCCTTTAACTTCACCGTTCCCAATCCCACCAACACCTTCACCATACCTCCCACAGACCACATCTGTACCTCAACTCCCTGCCCAACCTCATGTTTTCACCACCCATTCCACTTCTGTTCCTCCCCGTGATGTTGTGTCCCCCCCCATCGACGTGGCCCGCCCTGTCAGCCCCTCCGCTACTATCTCCACCCCAAATTATGAGAACCTGTAAAAACTTGTAAATAAATAAAACTTTTTTTGGTTGAAAAACAATTTTATTGTCTTTCTCTTTTTTTTTAAGAACTGTATTAAAACCACCAAGGTTATGGTAATAGTAACAGTAGAAATTGTGTAAAGGGTACCGCTTCAAAACATACAATACTGCAAGGTTAAAGTACAAAGGTTTTGAACCCAAACAAAAACATGGTATATTTACAAGTGTGAAAAAAAAAAATTTTTACACCATTTCATACTGCCAGTCAACTGATCCTGGAGGAGACATGAAGTAGTCTGCAAAATTGTCCCGCATTCTGGAGACTGCTACTGGACTGCGAAAAGTTGTGTTGTGGTAATCCCGCAAGGTGCTTTCTGACACATTATCCTCCAGGGAAACATGTTCTTTTGATAAAACAAAATTGTGAAGTACCACGCAAGCCTTCACCACATCATCGACAGTTTCAGTCTGCAGTTTAATTGCAGTTAGTAGTATTCTCCATTTAGCAGTTAAGATGCCAAAAGCACATTCCACAACTCTTCGTGCTCTGGTTAAGCGGTAATTAAAAATTTTCTTCCTCTGGGTCAGTCCACTACTTCCAAAGGATTTAAGCAAGTGTGGGGAAAGCTGGAAGGCATCATCTCCAACGCAAACAAATGATAATGGTGGATCGGTGGTTCCAGGGAGAGGTCTAGGCGGCGGAAAGTCAAATGTCTCTCCATACAAACGACGCCCCATTGGTGAACTTTTAAAAATCTGGGAGTCATTTGCGCGTCCATACGCACCGATATCCACAGCGATAAACTTGCAGTGTGTGTCAGCTATGGCCATCAATACAATTGAGAAGTACTTCTTATAGTTGTAAAATTCTGATCCATAGCCAGAAGGTTTGACGATCCTTATGTGCTTCCCATCGACTGCTCCGACACAATTTGGGAACTGGCATATTTGTTGAAAATTTTGTGCAATCTCCAGCCACCTCTCCTGTGATGGCTCTGGAATATATTCTGCTTGTAAGCACTCCCACAATGCCCGGCAGGTATCTCTGATGATCCCTGAGATGGTGGATATCCCAAGCCTAAACTGAAAATGTAGGGATGAGAACGACTCTCCAGTTGCAAGGAATCTGTTAACAAAAGGAAAAGACAATAATTAATACAAACTTCAAAAAACAACATTACAGTTATAAGTTTGATGGATGAGAATCATTTAAAAAAAAAAAACAACTTACCGAATAGTCACCATGAGACACTCCGCTGGTGATATGGAGAAGCGCATCTGGGTGTCTCATTTCCGTATAGAGTCTTCCACATGGCCCAATAAAATTTTGAAATTTTCGGCTTTCATTCTCACATAGTTGAAGAATTTCTGAGGGTTTTCCCTCAACTCAATGTAAAGTGTGGAATAAACACCACGGGTCATGCGTTGGGCTGTGATGGGATGGATCCACAGCCTTCTCTTCCGCCGCTGCCGCAGGATGCACATTCTTTCTTCCTCCTTGTCTCGAACGATGACTGCCAACCGATTTGCCTCAAAAGTAAAATCTGCACAGATCTTCACAATGTTCGCCAGTACTCCTTCCATCTTTGCCACTTTCTCTACAACCTTTCAAAGATGTGGTGTAAATACACAGTATATATAGTTTTCCAGTAGTTTCCAGTAGCCAATCACATTGAGATCCTCCCTTTTTAAAAAACGGATCTGTCAAAAAACGGTTCCAACGGATGTAAAAACGGTCGCAACGGATCCGTTTTTGTGACGGATTATAACTGATCCGTCACAAAAACCATTTTGCCAACAATTGTGACGGATCCGTCGATCCGTCACGATGTCGGAGCTGACTGACGCCAAACAACTGAAGTGTAAAAGAAGCCTAACTCTCTACATATGGTCTCCCCATACCCACCCACCTCCTCATTCACACCTGATTGCTCTTAGCTGGGGATATATTTGCAGCGCCCAGAGTCCTGGTCGTTGCAGTAATGTCGTTCTTCCACCAGGGGGAGTGATATTACGTCTGATGGCAATAAAGGAGATCTCTTCACCAGGTAAATACAATGCATGCAACATGTTCACACTCCAGACCAGAAGGGGGAGCTCTAAGCCTGTTTAAGGTGAACTCCCCTATATAACATCCTGATCTGGAGGGAAAAGGAGTTCAGAGTAGAGTTCCTGTCAGGACGACAGAGGAAGAGGAGCTCTGTGGCATGAAGTGCTGCAACTCCTGGGAAAAGACACTAAGAGTGGACATATCGCAGAGAGTGTGCAGGAAAGCAGAGCACAGGAGAGGAATATCAGATGGAGCTCAGTCAGGAGCAAGCTGCTTCCTCCTGAGGTGCAAGGATCCGGTGGCCAGCATACCGAGGGAGTAAGGATCTCTACGCTTTACTTCAGAGACTGGCAGGACAGTTAATTCCACGTTAGCAGCCCGACCTTATACCCAGGAGGCATGGTGGCAAATTGTGGGGGCCAGGGTGTGGTAGAGTCCCTGTAAAAAGCCTCAGGCCACCAGTCATATGGGTTTTTCCTATCCTATCCATCAGGGGGACAGAGAGAAAGAGTCTTAACATCCAGAATAGTTGTGAGGACCTTACAGAGAAGCTCAGCTGGGAGGTACTACAACACCCAGGCGCTAGAAGAAGGCTACTGATTTCCACCTGGACCGGCTGGACCCTGCCTACCCTGTGGTCCGTACACTGGACTGTGGACACTAAAGCCTCCAGTAAAGGTAAAGAGACTGCAACCTGGTGTCCTCTTTATTCACTGCGCCCCACACCATCCACCATCTACACACTGGGAAGCCCTGGGGATACACTTCACCTGTGGGAAGGTATACCATCAAGCTGCCATAACATCACCCCAGCGGACCGCTAAGCAGTGTCGGTCGCCCTGACCGAATACCACAGGTGGCGTCACGAACATTTCCCCTTTAAAGACCTTCCCCTTATTTTACAACGGACGTTCCCCTAGGGCCACGGACCGGGTCAGCCACCGTGACATCCCCACAGAATACTGAAGGGCCCGGTACCGAGTACCACTCCGCCTTTGGGGGCGCTCCAACTTTGGCGTCACGAACAGGATCTACTTAATCCTGAAAATCGGGTCATGTGCGCCTAAAAGAACTGTGCCTAACTGTTTTGTGCTGAGAGACTGTTGTTGCCATTTGCGGCCAAAAATTGCCGCCAAAATCCGCCATTGCCGCGCCGTGTGGAGCGCGAGGGGAGGAGCCATACCTTCGTGGGCAGAGCCAGCCGAAAAGAGCCCGAAGAAAGAAGACAGGTGCCGCGCTGCTGCCTGGAAAGCCGGAAGTGGAGACGCCATGCAGCAGAGCCGCCAGGAGAGACGCTGCAAAGTGCCGATTCCGGAGAGGAGCCACGACTTCCACCAGGTTAGCAGAGGGGAGGAACGGCCATGTCTGACCCGGGAGGGGAAGTAGCAGCGGTCACAGCCGCAGACCGAGAAGCGCCTGCAGGCCTTGCAATACCCCCAGGCCCCGCAATAGGCGCAGCCGCAGGCCTTGTACCGCCGCCGGGTCCCGCAGAGCTTGCCGCTCCCATCAGCCAGCCAGACACCACTACGGCCATCATGCCCCTCTCCATGCCGTACCTACCTGGAGCAGCTTGGCTCCCGCGATACTCTGGAGAATCGCATACATTAACTGACTTTAAAGAAGGAATCTGCAGCCTGCTTGAGTTTTATCCCGACAGAGCCTCAGAAGGTCCGCATGGTAACGGGCCAACTGTTTGGAGCGGTTCTGAGAGAGGTGAAGTCCTGGCCCGCTGCGGATAAAGGGACTGTGCAGCAGGTCTTTGCAAAGCTTAAAACCACCTTTGACACCCGCACCCCTACAGAAATCAAATTGAAATTTTATGGGTGCAAGCAGAGAGTGCAGGATAGCCTAAGGGACTATGCCCTTAACCTCCAGGAGGCATTGCGGGCAATCAAGCAGGTTGATCCTAACAGCGTGCAAGATGAAGATAAACACTTAAAGGAGCGGCTCCTGTGCAATAACCAAAGGGCCCAACTGCACCTCCTGGCCATGCAGAATCCTGACCTGGCCTTTGTGCAATTTAAAGACAAGGCCATCCAAGTGCTACAGGAGCGAAAGCCCAGCCGTGCAGTACTTCCTAGGCGTCAAGCCCTCACGTACCACCAGGAGGTGGCGCCAGATCCTCAAGTTTCTGCTGAGGCCGATGCCCAGATCCTGGAAGACGATTCCCCTGCAGGACTACGCCTCCAGAGGCAGGAGCTGACCAAGAGTGTTGCTGCCTTAGCTCGGACCGTGCAGTCCTTGCAGGAGGCTCCCAAGGAGAAGAGATCAAGCTGGCTTCCAAACCAGAGGATGTTCCCTGGCGACGACAGAGGAGAGTCCCGCCGACCAGAGGAACAGACGAGGATCGCTATCATCAGGACGGATGACCCATCTGCTGCCGCTGCAAAGAGGCGGGCCACATCGCAAGGTACTGCCATTTAAACGAGCAACCCCTGGGGCAGAGGGCCAACCCCCAGGAGTAGGACGAACAGGCCTGAACGACTGGCGAGCGAAGTACATTGGAGGACGACCTGTTCTCCCCATTGTGATCGACAGTATCCCCATGAACGCTCTGTTGGACACCAGTTCTCAGGTGACAACTATACCTTACATCCTTTATAAACGTTATTGGGAAGACACCGACATTACTTGTGGCCCTGATGATGATTTCACTATAGTAGCCAGTAACGGTCAGCCATTGCCACAAGTGGGGTACAAAGAGGTCACCATTAAAGTGGGGCGGGTAGAATTGAAGGCCCAAGGAATTGTAATTGTTGATATTGACCGGTGTGAATGTAACCCCATGATGACCATTGGTACTAATGTCATAGAAAATTGTCTTGCAGAGGTTATTGTCTTGTTACAACAGGTGGCCCAAACTGCTGGTTCCAGTGAGCAACGTGTTTTGCAGAAAGAAATCAGAGCTCTGGTACAGAGACAGCAGGTAGAACTGTCTGGTGGAGAAATTGGCCGTGCCACAGTGAGTGATTCAATCCCCATTGCAATACCCCCCAGGAGTGAAATGTTAATATGGTGCCGGGCAGCAATAGGCCTCAGAGGTAAAGACTACCAGGCCCTGGTAGAACCTGTGTATTCAGACAGTAGGCCCACAATCCTGACAGCCAGAGGGGTGGTTGAAGTCCGCAAGGGGAGGGTACCATTGCATGTCCTTAACTGTGGAGAGGAGGAGGTCCACCTAAACAAATATGCCACACTTGCCAAACTGATTGCTGTTGATAATAATATGATACAGGCAACAGAACCCTTGGTCCCGTCCAACCAGGTGGAGGACAATGGCTCTGCAGGACAAATGGAAGATAGGTGTCAGAAATTACACGTGGGCACTGACTCTACCCCATCACAACAAAAACAAGGGGCTTACAGGGTGGTTCATGAGAAAGAGCGGGTATTCAGCAAACACCCCCTAGATTTTGGGCAGGTAAAAGGGATTCAACATCATATCCCCACGGGAAATCATCCACCCATTAAAGAGAGATACCGTCCTGTACCCCCAGCTCATTGTGTGTGCCAAAGACATGTTGCAAGAGATGAAGGAGGCTGGTGTAGTGAGAGAAAGTTGTAGCCCCTGGGCAGCTCCATTAGTCCTTGTCAGGAAGAAGGTTGGCACGATGAGGATGTGTGTAGATTATAGGCAGATAAAACGCATTACACACAAAGATGCATACCCTTTGCCTAGAATAGAAGAGTCCTTAGCTGCTTTAAAATCTGCTAACTACTTCTCTACCTTGGATCTCACCAGTGGGTACTGGCAGGTTCCCGTGGCAGAGGCGGACAAGGAAAAGACGGCCTTCACCACACCGATGGGTCTCTGTGAATTCAACTACATGCCATTCGGACTGTGCAATGCCCCAGGGACGTTCCAGAGGATGATGAAGTGCTGTCTTGGACACAAGAACTTTGAAACCGTATTGCTATATCTGGACGATGTCATTGTGTTCTCCAAGACTTATGAGGACCATCTGGAGCACCTGGCCGAGGTGTTCGAAGCCCTGTCCAACTTTGGCCTAAAGGTAAAACCGTCCAAATGCCATCTGTTAAAGCCCAAAGTGCAGTACATGGGCCATGTAGTGAGTGCCGAAGGAGTGGCTCCAGACCCAGACAAGGTTACTGTGATCAGAGACTGGCTGAAGCCCAGTAACCTCCATGAAGTCCGGCAGTTCCTCGGGTTGGTAGGCTACTACAGGAGGTTTATCAAAGACTTCACCAAGAAAGTCACGCCATTGCAAGACTTGTTAGTGGGCCAATCCAAGAAAACTAAGGGTAAGAATACTCCATTTGACTGGAACGATGGACTGGAGGGATCCTTCACTTGTTTGAAGTCGGATCTGACGGGAGAAGAGGTACTGGCTTACCCTGAATATGACCAACCGTTTGTGCTGTATACGGATGCCAGTAACATGGGCCTAGGAGCCGTGTTGTCCCAGGTCCAGAAAGGCAAAGAGAGGTTAATTGCTTACTCCAGCAGGAAACTTCGTCCCACTGATAGGAACCCTGACAACTACAGTTCCTTTAAGCTGGAGTTTCTCTCCATCGTCTGGGCAGTGACGGAGAGATTTAAGCATTACCTGGCCTCAGCAAAATTCATCGTTTTCACAGACAACAATCCACTGACACAGTTGGACACAGCAAAACTCGGTGCCTTAGAGCAGCGGTGGATGGCCCGGTTGTCCAATTATGATTTCACCATCAAGTACCGGGCAGGGCACAAGAATGCGAATGCCGATGTATTGTCCAGGATGCCCAACTTGCTAGAAACGGGAGAAGACTCGGAAACATTTGAAGAAGTAGAGTTGCCAGCTTTTCACCGCCCCAAGGCCACTCAGTATTCCCATCATGTGAGGAACAGGTGCAAGAACAAGCGGGACACCACGCTGAATCCCCTGCTCCACCATGGATGGGCAGAGACCCAGGACAGTGACCCCGCGGTCCGTCGGGTGAAATAGCTTCTGACACAGGCAGGTTCACACCCTGGCCCGGACAATCCACAAGAGACGCAACAACTGTGGAAGGGGAAAGGCAAGCTGTTTATCTACGATGGTAAACTGTGCCGAAGAAGCATCGGCCCATACACTCATGAGTTAGTATGGCAGATAGTAGTCCCAAGGCAAGATGCGCCAATGGTTCTGGAAGCGTACCACGATGGAGCAGGACACTTTGGATGGAGGAAGTTGGAGAGTCTACTTCGTGGAAGGTTCTACTGGGTTGGCATGAAAAAGACCATCAAAAAGTGGTGCCGATAGTGTGGCCCATGTAGCCTACGTAGGAAGGACCGTGACAGCCAGAGGGCTCCTTTACAGCCCATAGTCACCAAATAGCCACTTGAATTGGTCGCGCTAGATCATGTGACGCTAACACCAAGCCGATTCGGCTATGTCTACGCTCTGACCATTGTAGACCACTACTCCAGATTCCTGGTAGTTGTACCTGTCAAGGATTTGACAGTGAGAACCGCAGCCAAGTCCTTTCAACGGTACTTTTGCAGGCCACACGGATACCCAGAGAAGGTCCTTATTGATCAAGGTCCAGCCTTTGAAGCCGAGGTATTCCAAGAGTTCTGCAACTTATACGGATGCAAAAAGATCAGAACAACACCGCATCACCCACAAACCAACGGGATGTGCGAAAAGATGAACCAAGTGGTAATTGACTTACTGAAGACCTTGCCTGTGGAGGAACGGAACTTATGGTCAGAAAAGTTGCCAGACTTGGTAGATCTGTGCAACCACATTCCCGTGAATTCTACCAACTGTACTCCAGCATATCTGATGAGAGGAAGATCAAGCAAACTACCTGTTGATTTGGACATGGGCGTTCTAACCCCGGAAGATCCATCATCTGATGCAGATTGGGATACAGAAAGACGACAAAAGTACGGTCAAGTACAAGAGTGTGTTGAAAGAAGTCTATCTCAAGCCGGACAAAAACAAGAGAGAGATTACAATCAACGTGCTCCTGCAATTCCCTTGTCACCAAGTGAACAAGTGTTAAAGCGTAAAAGAAGAATGAACAAACTTGATGATCACTGGGAAGCGGAAGCATATACCATCTTAACGTTCAACTTTGACAACACTAAAGTCTGTCTTATCAGCAAGGATGGAAGTGAAACTTCGACGGTAGTATCCAGAGACCATCTCAAGAAATGCCCTGATAAATTGAGGAACAGAGAAGCGGATGCAGGAACATCTCCACCTATGGAAGAGAAGATGATACACACTGTTCTTGGAGATTTTCCCCAGTCTTGGACTCAAATAAATCAGGCCATAGTGACACCTGTCTTGACTTTTCCTCAGCTGGGAACACCAGAACAAAAAGCGATTCAGAACCATCCAGAACCTGAAGAGACTCCGCACCAACAGGTTCAAGCAGCAATTGTCACCTCAACAGTGGCTCAGCAACAGCAGATTCCGACAGAAAACGTCATGCCAGCAGTCGAATCGGCAAATCCACCCTCTGCTATCGGCGAATCTGCCATGCCTACAGAAAATAGAAGTAATCCCAAAAGGTCTAGTATTCCCCTGCTATGTAGACTCGCCAGAAGTGTAGCCAAGAGACAGTGCGCTACACCAGTGGTAGTGGAAACAGTGGACCCTATCAGGGCACCAACAACCCCTGTACTGCGTAGGTCTACACGTAGTACCAAGAATCAAACCCCAACTCGTTACAAGGTCTAGAAATATTAATAATTGTTGTTATACGTTTAAATTGCTTATTTTGGTTACAGGTTTAAAAAAAAAAAAAAATGGACATTGTGGTAATGGACAATGCTTACCCAAAAACTTTCTTTGCAAATAGTTCGGCACCTCCAAGGTGCACCCTGGTTCTGCCCACTTCGCTATTGTGGGTAAGAGCCTTTCCTTGATTCATCTGTCTAAAGACAATACAGATGTACTTTTACAAATGGGTTTTTGCAACGTTCAAGTGTCCTCACGTCCCATAAAGGGAAGCCAAAGTTTTGAAATTGTTCAAATGTTTCTCAAAAATTTTGCATGTCTTTTGCTAATGTATTGTTGTTTTCTTTTCCCGACCAGAAGGGGGAGCTCTAAGCTTGTTTAAGGTGAACTCCCCTATATAACATCCTGATCTGGAAGGAAAAGGAGTTCAGAGTAGAGTTCCTGTCAGGACGACAGAGGAAGAGGAGCTCTGTGGCATGAAGTGCTGCAACTCCTGGGAAAAGACACTAAGAGTGGACATATCGCAGAGAGTGTGCAGGAAAGCAGAGCACAGGAGAGGAATATCAGAGGGAGCTCAGCCAGGAGCAAGCTGCTTCCTTCTGAGGCGCAAGGATCCGGTGGCCAGCATACCGAGGGAGTAAGGATCTCTACGCTTTACTTCAGAGACTGGCAGGACAGTTAATTCCACGTTAGCAGCCCGACCTTATACCCAGGAGGCACGGTGGCAAATTGTGTGGGCCAGGGCGTGGTAGAGTCCCTGTAAAAAGCCTCAGGCCACCAGTCATATGGGTTTTTCCTATCCTATCCATCAGGGGGACAGAGAGAAAGAGTCTTAACATCCAGAATAGTTGTGAGGACCTTACCGAGAAGCTCAGCAGGGAGGTACTACAACACCCAGGCGCTAGAGGAAGGCTACTGATTTCCACCTGGATAAGGGGACTCTGGATTTGCCTTCAGACCGGCCGGACCCTGCCTACCCTGTGGTCCATACCATGGACTGTGGACACTGAAGCCTCCAGTAAAGGTAAAGAGACTGCAACCTGGTGTCCTCGTTATTCACTGCGCCTCACACCATCCACCATCTACACACTGGGAAGCCCTGGGGATACACTTCACCTGTGGGAAGGTATACCATCAAGCTGCCATAACATCACCCCAGCGGACCCCTAAGCAGCGTCGGTCGCCCTGACCGAATACCACAGGTGGCATCACAAACATTTCCCCTTTAAAGACCTTCCCCTTATTTTACAACGGACGTTCCCCTAGGGCCACTGACCAGGTCAGCCACTGTGACATCCCCACAGAATACTGAAGGGCCCGGTACCGAGTACCCCGCCGCCCTTGGGGGCACTCCATATTCAGACCCAGGAGTCTGATCAAGACTTTAGTCTGATCCATGTACAGTATCTTTCAAATTCCATCTTTCGAATTACAGATTTCTAATTACTATACTTTGAATTAGACTTGAATTCGACTGGAATTTGACTGTAAGGTAACGGAATATCAAACCACTACAATGTTTCGGTCTCTTTTCTCTTTCACACCTATACTACTCTATTTTTCCCTACCTCCTGTAATCCCCTCACCTAGTAAGGAACTAGTAATTTCACCCTCCATCCTCCCCAGCCATCTGATCTCCTCCTCACAGCTGTTCCTCCACATACAATCCTCTTTCTCCAGACACACACGGCCGCCTCATGTCCTATCCTGCTCCCACCTTCTAACGCTGTCTGCTACTCCTCATCGCTGGTGACGTATCCCCAAATCCTGGCCCTCCTGAACACATTCCCACACTCATTTCTAACCCCCTGCCACAATCCTCTACATGTTTTCCCAACCATGATAACCTGATATCCATTCATCTAGCCCCCACTCCCCTGGTCCCTCTACCTGGAGCACTATGGTACACACGCTCCATCTGCAACAAACTGCCATTTATCCATGACCTCTTCATCACCAACAAACTCTCCTTCCTCGGCATCACTGAAACCTGGCTCACCCCCTCTGACTCTGCCTCTCCGGCTGCACTTTTCTATGGCGGATTCCACCTCTCTCACACCACTCACCCCAGCACCAAACGTGGTGGAGGAGTTGGCTTGCTCCGTCCACCACCTGCTCCTTTACTCCAATCCCACTACCACCCTCCGCTACTCTTCCTTCATTTGAGGTGCACTCCTTCCGCATCTATTCCCCCTCCAACTGGCTGTTATCTACCGATCGTCAGAACTAGCCATCTCCACCTTTCTCGACCACTTCACCACCTGGCTACTTCACTTCCTCTCTGCTGATATCCCCACTATCATCATGGGTGACTTCAATATCCCCATTGACACTTCCACCTCAGCTGCCTCTAAACTTTAATCTCTTACTGACTGCTTTGGCCTCACTCAATGGTCTTCTGCAGCCACTCACAAAGATGGTCACACACTAGACCTTATCTTTACCCACTTCTGTTCCCTTACTAATCTCACTAACTCACCCCTCCCCCTGTCTGACCACAACCTACTGACATTCTCTTCCCTCTCCTCTCCCAGTGTGCAACCCTCACTCCACAAACTCACTCACCCTAGCAGAAATATCAAACACCTCAATTTACAATCACTCTCTGAGTCCCTTCTCCCTTACAGACATAGCTTCCCTTCATGACACAGATGCTGCTGCCACTTTTTATAACACCACAATAACAACAACACTCAATTCGGCCACCCGCCTCATGCATAGAAAAACTCGTACAATCAACAAATCAACAGACAGCTCTGGCTGACCAAAGAACTGAGACAGGCTTCCAGGGTCGCTGAGTGGAGATGGAAGAGATCCCACTCTGCCAAGCACTTCATGGCATGCAAGCAGTCCCTCGCCAGCATCAAGTCCACCCTCACTGCCGCAAAACAAACTTATTTCTCATCTCTCATTTCCTCCCTGTCTCACAACTCTAAACAGCTTTTCAACACTTTCAATTCTCTACCCCGTCCCCCAGCACCTCCTCCCTCCCCTCTCATTTCTGCTGAAGACTTTGCCTCTTTCTTTAAACAGAAGATCAATAAGATCAGAGAAAGCTTTGGCCCGCAGCGCCCAATGCCCCTCTTAGCTGCTCAACCCTGTTCCTCCAAAACCAGCTTCTCCACCATGACAGATCAGTTCTCACCCTCCTGTCTAGATCACATCTCACCACTTGCATGCTTGATCAGCTCCAGTTCCACTTCATCCCTAAACTCGCCACAGTCTTCATCCCAACCCTAACACACCTCTTCAACCTCTCACTCTCACTCACAACTGGAGTCTTCTCCCTCATCCTTCAAGCATGCCAAGATCACACCCATCCTCAAAAAGCCCTCCCTCGACTCATCCTCTGTGTCTATCGCCCGATATCTCTTCTCCCTTATGCCTCAAAACTACTGGAACAGCATGTCCATCTTGAACTGTCCCACACCTCGCCTCTTGCTCCCTCTTTGACCGGTTACAATCTGGCTTCCGACCCCATCACTCAACTGGTGACTTTAGTTAGGGCAGTTTCAATTACCTACTAACCGCCAAGAGCAAGCGACACTACTCTGTCCTCCTCCTGGACCCATCTTCTACCTTTGACACTGTGGACCATTCCCTCCTGCTACAGATTCTATCATCTAAATCAAAAACACAAGGCCTGCACCCCAAAAAGACCAGAAGGTGGTGCAGAAAGAGTCACAATTGGTGCCAGAAATTGACAAAGAATCATATAAGAACTAAACACCATAACAAATTGATAAAAGTAGCAAAAAGTTTATTGAAAACAATATACCAAGAACAAACACAAAAAGTAAAATAGGGATATGACAAAATGAATCATTAGTAGATGGCACCACAGAAAACAGAACCCAGTCAGGCATAGACTAGAGTAATAGAAAAACACTCACAGGCTCCAAACAATAGTGCATATTCACAAACAGTACAGGTGTATAAGGGGGGCTGTAAACCACCCCTAAGGTTGAAAGCAAATTGAAACCAATGAGGTCATGAGTAAGTATGAATATATTACCTGAGTGGATGCTGGAGTTCTGTGGTGCCACCGTCCCCAAAGCGCGTTTCGGCGCTATATGCCTTCTTCCGGGGGATGGCATCCAGAACACACCAAGATCCTTATATAGGAAGACTTGCCCAATAGGATTTGAAACAGCACTAATAATCACCGCATACAGCGGCGCATGTGAACGCCGACGCGACCGGAAGTGGGCGCCAGCGAGGACGTCACCAGGCAAACCCGCCCGCGAAGCCCCGCCCACTGGCGCGTGAGCGGAGCCCAGCGAACAGGAAGGAGCACCCGGGTAAAGACGCCGTCACAAGCGTCCAACCACCAGGGGCAGGCGCACATGCGCACAACGGTGAGACACATAGGACACTAACCGGAATAGTGTGATAAAGTGCAGTGCAATATTCATAGTAATTGTGTACACATACAAAGTGTTACATGAGTTAATATAATGAAATAGAATATATATAAATAGACTGAACAATAATAAATTAATATGAATTAAAAACAATCATGATAATCAAGACGCCGTGCGTGCAAAGTCTGTGTACAAAATATAAAGAATACATAGAGTAAAAGATCCAGCATGTATCCATAATAAAGTGGTAAATTGATGGAACTTTTCACCTCCAAGGCTGAATGTGGGCAAGTGATCACCAAAACTAAAAAAAATGTAAAAAGTAAAAAGAAAAAAACAACTGTTAAAAAACATTAATAAAGATGCCAATAAAAACAAAGCAACAGGGAAATCAAGGAGTTTTCAAATAAGGAACAAAACTTAAAACTTCATTCAAGCCATGTGGTTGAAGAGTACGGAGTTTCCAAATCCAGAATGATTCCTTCTGTGACAACAGGCGACCTGAGTTGCCCCCACGTAGACCAAGGACAATACGGTCAATACCCTTTACCCGAAGGCCAGAAGGATCACAAGAATGGAATTTCTTAAAGTGGCGTGGGATAGTTTTTAAAATTTCAATATTCTCTTCCTCAGCAGCAGCCTGAATATCACGAACATGCTCCCTTGTTCTCACCTTCAGGGCCCGTGTAGTAAGGCCCACATATATTTTGCCACACGGGCAAGAAGCATGGTATACCACCATTGTGGTTGTGCACGTAATTTCCTGTGTAATGGTAAATGTACGGCCATCTGAGGAAGAAAAGTCTTGGGCTGTCAAAATATTGGGGCACGCCACGCACCTACCACATGGCTTGCACCCCCAATTATTAACCCGGGGAGGAAAACCTGGAAAAATAGGGGGTGGATGGGCGGGCACCAAGTAACTCCTTACAAGGTGATCGCCCAAATTCTGGGATCTACGTGCCGTGATAGAGGGTTTAGATGGTAAGTACTGCTTAAGGATAGGGTCCACCAGGAGGATCGGCCAATATTTGGAAATTACATCAAACATGTTCTTCCACTGAGAATGGTATTGCGTGACCAGTCTCACCTGTGTATCTTCTTTCTTAGTACCAGAAGAGTAGAGAAGTTGGTGTCTACCAGTGTTCCGGGCTCTGTTATACGCTCTCTTAAGGCACCTCTTACTATAACCCCTTTCCCGGAAGCGATCCATCATTTCACCAGCCCGCACCTCAAAGTCCTCATTACTTGTACAAATCCTCTTGATCCGGAGGAACTGGCCTACAGGAACAGAATTAATCACATGGGGAGGGTGGGAAGACGCGGCATGCAAGACAGAATTAACCGCAGTGTCCTTACGGAAGGCATCGGCAAGCAAAACACCATCAACACCCCTTCTCACTGTGACATCTAAAAAATCAATAGAAAAAGAATCAAATTTGTAAGTCAAATGGATATTCAATTTATTTGAATTCAAACCAGAAAAGAAATCCTGTAGTTCAAATGAGGTACCTCGCCAGATCATGAAAATGTCATCAATGTAGCGGGTCCAAAGAATGACCCGCTCCATTGATGAACCACGATCCGATGAGAACAGGTCCCTCTCCCACAGCCCCAGGAACAAATTTGCATAAGCCGGCGCACAGGCCGCGCCCATCGCAGTGCCCTGGAGCTGCAGGTAGAAGGACCCATTGAAAAGAAAAAAATTTTGGGTTAAAAGAAATTGTAACAACTCAATCAAAAAGTCATTGTCACCAGAAGAGAAGTTAGTCATTGATAAGAAATGCCTGACCGCCCTCAAACCATCCTGGTGGCGAATACTTGTGTATAATGACTCAACGTCACAAGTGACAAGAAGCATGTCATCATCAATGTGCACGGAGTCTATTTTCTTTAGAAACTCAGAGGTATCCTTCAAATAAGAAGGAATAGTCTCCACCAGGGGTTTGAGAAATGAGTCAATGTATCTGCCGATGCCCTCCGTAAGCCCACCCACCCCAGAGATGATTGGCCTACCTGGAGGATTGCGGGCGTTTTTGTGCACCTTAGGTAGGAGGTACAGGGTAGAGACGCGTGGGTCCTTAACCAATAAAACATCCTGTACTTGAGTGGTAATAGTGCCAACATCAATGGCCCTCTGTAAAATTTTGGATAGTTCCCCCTTATAAGAAATGAGAGGGTTAAAAGTTAATTTCTTATAACACGAGACATCCCTTAACATCCGAAATGCCTCTGCAAGGTACATCTTTTTAGGCCACACCACAACATTCCCGCCCTTGTCAGCCGGTTTAAAAACTACATCACCAAGTTTTTTGAGCCGATCAAGACCCAATTTCTCTGTCCTAGTCAGGTTATTACAATAAATAGAGGTAGGTATCCTATCAAACTCATGGGATACAAGCCTGACAAAAATGTCAACATTTGGGCAGAGTGACAAGGGCGGGAACCTTGTGGACCTAGGACGAAGGGATGGCGGCAACCTACCCAAGTTAGGACCAACATGTTCCTGTGCCAGCTCCTCCAAGACCCTCAGAGCCGCCTGTTCCTCTGGTAGTGGGAAAGCCTGCTGAATCGCCTCACTATGATGCCATTTTTTAAAAATAAGGGACCTGGCAAACATATGTAGGTCTTTAAGGGCTATGAAGGGATCAAACCGCATGCTGGGGGAAAAAGTAAGACCTTTAGTAAGTAGACCAATCTCTTCTGAACTAAAAACGTGTTCAGACAGGTTAATTACCTTTAGTGTGTCCTTCTGCCCATTTGGGTGCTCAGGACCACGCTTATTGCTGTTAGGTTTCTGTTCCCATTTGCGTTTACCCGAATTCCCAAATCGGGTCTGCATTGACCTTTGAGACGAGTCCGATGCCTCCCCAGAAGAAGAAACGGATGACACAGGCTGATCTTTCACCCCTACCATAATGTACCATTTTTCTCCACCTATACACTGTTTTACGCTGGAAGTCAGTGCTGTCACGGAGAAGTTTTTTTGCTTGTGTAGTCCTAATCTGGGTTTCCCAATCCACGGAATTTTTCTCCAGACTAACATTAAAGGCCGTAATACAATCTTGTGTGGCCAATTTTTTATAATCCACAAAGAGACCATCTATCTCTGTTTCCAATAGTGAAATAGATTTTTTATTAAACTTAACCAATAATTCCATAAATTGCACTGAAGCCTTGGAACAAACATCCTCCCACTTGGAAGTAAATGAATCATCAGTCACTGGGAAGGAGGGGAACACCTGGATACGAAGACCACGCGGTATTAACCCCTTCCTAATATAATTCTCTAAGAACGCCCTATTCCACCAAATTTTTGTCCGTTTATGTAGAAGTTTTTTAATTTGGGCTTGTAAGACTGTAATGTTCCCTTGTTCACCTGAAGCTGTACTAATGGGACCATTGTCAAAAACCTGTGCAACTTGTGATTGCCAGGCTGTATCCCTAGATTTATAGTCCATAAGACCTAGAAAAAATCTGTGAGAAATACACAGTATTGATATAAATCAAAAACACAAGGCCTGCACCCCAAAAAGACCAGAAGGTGGTGCAGAAAGAGTCACAATTGGTGCCAGAAATTGACAAAGAATCATATAAGAACTAAACACCATAACAAATTGATAAAAGTAGCAAAAAGTTTATTGAAAACAATATACCAAGAACAAACACAAAAAGTAAAATAGGGATATGACAAAATGAACCATTAGTAGATGGCACCACAGAAAACAGAACCCAGTCAGGCATAGACTAGAGTAATAGAAAAACACTCACAGGCTCCAAACAATAGTGCATATTCACAAACAGTACAGGTGTATAAGGGGGGCTGGCGCCCACTTCCGGTCGCGTCGGCGTTCACATGCGCCGCTGTATGCGGTGATTATTAGTGCTGTTTCAAATCCTATTGGGCAAGTCTTCCTATATAAGGATCTTGGTGTGTTCTGGATGCCATCCCCCGGAAGAAGGCATATAGCACCGAAACGCGCGTTGGGGACGGTGGCACCGCAGAACTCCAGCATCCACTCAGGTAATATATTCATACTTACTCATGACCTCATTGGTTTCAATTTGCTTTCAACCTTAGGGGTGGTTTACAGCCCCCCTTATACACCTGTACTGTTTGTGAATATGCACTATTGTTTGGAGCCTGTGAGTGTTTTTCTATTACTCTAGTCTATGCCTGACTGGGTTCTGTTTTCTGTGGTGCCATCTACTAATGGTTCATTTTGTCATATCCCTATTTTACTTTTTGTGTTTGTTCTTGGTATATTGTTTTCAATAAACTTTTTGCTACTTTTATCAGATTCTATCATCTCTTGGCATCACAGACTTGGCCCTATCCTGGATCTCGTCATATCTAACAGACCGAACTTTCAGTGTCTCCCACTCCCACACCACCTCCTCACCTCGCCCCTTGTCTGTCGGTGTCCCTCAAGGCCCAGTTCTAGGACCCCTACTCTTCTTCATCTACACCTTCGGCCTGGGACAGCTCATAGAATCCCAGGTTTTGCAGAATCATCTCTACGCCTATGACATGCAGATCTACCTATCCGGACCTGATCTCACCACCTTATTCACCAAAATCCCACACTGTCTGTCTGCTATCTCGGCCTTCTTTTCTGCTCGCTTTCTAAAACTGAACATGGACAAAACAGAATTCATCATCCTGTCCCTCATCTCACTCTACCAGACCTATCCATCAAGGTCAATGGCTGCTCACTTTCCCCAGTCCCGCATGCTCGGTGCCTCGGGGTGATCCTTGACTCTGCCCTCTCTTTCAAGCCACATATCCAAGCTCTTGCCTCCCCCTGCCATCTCAAACTCAAAAATATTTCCCGGATCCGCACATTCTTTGACAACGAAACCACAAAACCACTAGTGCACGCCCTTATCATCTCCCGCCTTGACTACTGCAACCTCCTACTCTCTGGCCTCCACTCTAGCACTCTGACACCACTCCAATCCATCCTACACTCTGCTGCCAGACTAATATACCTATCTCCCTGCTACTCCCCAGCCTCTCCCCTATGCCGAGCCCTTGACTGGCTTCCTATCGTCCAGAGACTCCAGTTCAAAACCCTTACTATATATAAAGATAAACCTGGCACTCAACTTATTAATCAGGAGATTTATTTAATTGTCAGCAACAACAAAACGTTTCGGTCTCAAACTGGACCTTCTTCAGTTACGTGCTTATGCAGAGGTTTGGAGGAAAATGTGCCCGTGTAGGCAAATAATTGGTAATTTCCATGAAGATGCAGAATATTAGTCTGTAAACGGCTGACTAGGCAAAGCCCGTGCGGGGATGGTGTGACCGACGCGGTGGACAATTAAATAAATATCCTGATTAATAAGTTGAGTGCCAGGTTTATCTTTATATATGGTTATGGTGTTGGAACCTACCTGAGCACCACTAATACTAAGGCAGTGCACAAGTTTATTTTTCTATTCCAAAACCCTTACTATGACATACAAAGCCATCCACAACCATTCTCCTCCATACATTTGTGACATGGTAGTCCGATACTTACCTACATGCAACCTTCGATCCTCACAAGATCTCCTTCTCTACTCCCCTCTTATCTCATCTTCCCACAACCACATCCAAGACTTCTCCCGTGCTTCCCCCATACTCTGGAAATCTCTACGCCAACACAACAGACTCTCGCCTACCATAGAAACCTTCAAAAAGAACCTGAAGACTCACCTCTTCAAACAAGCCTACAGCCTTCAGTGATCCTCTACTCAACCGCCGCACAGCCAGCTCTACCCTCTCCTGGTGTATCCTCACCCATCCCCTGCAGACTGTGAGCCATCGCGGGCAGGGTCCTCCCTCCTTCTGTACCTGTTAGTGCCTTGTTTTTTGCTCATGTTTATTATATTTGTCTATATGTGCCCTTTTTACATGTAAAGCGCCATGGAATAAATGGTTGCTATAAAAATGTATAGTAATAAATAATTTGACTTTTTGAATGCAAAATTTGCTGGATCAATTGACGGATGCCATGTCGCGTTTGGGGAGGCTCTGATGTACCTAAACAGAGAAAATCCCCCACAAGTGACACTGTTTTGGAAATTAGACCTCTTAGGGAACTGATTTAGACATGTGGTGAGCACATTGAACCCTCAGGTGCTTCACAGAAGTTTATAACATTGAGCGCTCCCCACAAATGTTTTTGTTGTGCAATTTCTCCGGAGTATGCTGATACCCAATATGAGGAAGGAAACTACTGTTTGGGCGCACGGCAGGGCTCGAAAGGGAAGGAATGTCATTCGACTTTTTGAGTGAAAGATTTCCTGGAATCTTTAGTGAATGTCATGTAATGTTTGGAGAGCCCCTGTGCTTAAACAGAGGAAACCCCCCACAAGTGACCCCATTTTGGAAACTACACCCCTCAAGGAATTTATTTATGTGTGGTGAACACCTTGAACCACCAGGTGCTTCACAGAACTTTATAACGTTGAGGCATGAAAATAATAAAATCATATTTTCTCCACAAAAATTTTATTTTGGCCCTAAATTTTGCATTTTCATAAAGGTAACAGGCGTAATTGCACTGTACAATTTGTTGTGCAATTTGTCCTGAGTACGCCGATATCCCGTATGTGGGAGAATACTACTTTTGAGGCACAGTGCAAAGCTCAGAAGGGAAGAGGCACCATATTGGAGTACAGATTTTGCTGGAATGGTTTGAGGGTGCCATGTCACATTGCCAGAACAACAGAAACCCCCTACATGTGAACTCATTTTACAAACTACACTCCCCAATGAATTCTTCTAGGGGTGCAGTGATAATATTGACACCACTTGTGCCTCACAGAATTTTATACCATTGAGCGGTAAAGAAAGAATAAATTACATTTTTACCACTAAAATGTTGTTTTAGCCCAAGTTTTTAATTTTTCTAAGGCCTAATAGGAATTTTTATTTACAACAAACTGAGGTCCATTTTCTTTTTGAATCCACCAATACCCTACATGTAATCAGGAAATATTTCTCTGGCACAGTGCAAAGCTCAGAAGGCAAGGAGCGCCAGATTTTACTGTTATCGTTTGCAGGTGCCTTGAACTTCCCATAGGTGACCCCATTTTACAAACTACACTTCTCATTGAATTCATCTAGGGGTGCAGTGATCATATTGACACCACGGTTGTGTCACAGAATGTTATACCATTGGGCTGTGAAGAAGAAATAACTACATTTTTACCAACAAAATTTTGTTTTAGCCCGATTTTACATTTTCACACAAGAAGTGGGTAAAAATGGCACCACATTTTGTCCCATTGTTTGTACTGAACATGGCAATGCCTCATATGTGGCTTTACTGTGCTGCTTAGCCATACAGAGAGACTCGGGAGGAATGGAGCGCTATAGCACAGCTTTTACTAGAACAGTTTGCGGACTTCACATACAGAGCCCCTAATTTCTAGAAGAGCAGAATCTCCCTCAAGTGACCCCATTTTGGAAATTATACCCTTTGGGGAATTTATCTCCAGGTGTAGTGACGATTTTGACTCCATGGGTATTTAACAGAAATAAGCAGCAATGAATGTTACCAAGCGAAAATTGCAAACTGCAGTTGTAGTGACCAGTATGCTGTAGTGACCAGTGCATTGCAATCATCAGAACGTTGCAGTCACGAGTATGTTATGCCCAGCCTGTGCTTCTGGAGACATACAGACGTAAATTAGGCTGCATCGCATCTCATTGCTTCAGAAATGCCAAACATGTAGATACTATATGTGGTTTAGGTACACTGTGGGGCTCAGAAAGGAGGGGGCATTTGGATTTGGAAATGGAGAATTTGCGGAATTTCTTTTGGCGGGTCAGGAGCCATTTCGCTTTTCCAGAGCCTTTGTACTAGAAGTAATGTGGAAGCCCCTTATATTTCAGTTAACAGATGACAGACTTGAGTGGGGACTTGCTTTTTTTGTGGATTGAGTTAAAGCTTTTATTGGGAACATTTTACATAACGTTTGGGATCACATTTATCCGACGCTGTACGCTGACCATTTACTTTGGGGTTTCCATCTAAATCTCTGCATGACGTGATTCAGATGAAACCCCAGAGGGATCCATTCACTATAATGAGGATGCAGAATTACTCTGGACACTGGCCTCTGTTCAGCGGTGTCCTTTCTTTCAGAAGTGCACAAAACTGTAGAAAAAGGCACTTTTATGCAATCCTAAAAAGACAGAGACTGCTGGATCACAGGTCAGGTGGCATCCACAGTGCCTCCATCTGCCTCATTATAGGGAATCTTCCACTAGAGGTTCCAACTAAATCATGAATTTCAGAGATTTAGGCTATGTGCACACATTGCGGATTAGGCTTAGGAATTTCTGGTGCGGATTCTGCATCTCTTGGAAGAAAACGCAGGTGCGGATTTGACGTGTTTTTTTTGTAGATTTTGTGCGGATTGGCTGTGGATTTTGTGCGGATTTACTGTGTTTTTTACCCCTGTGGATTTCTATAGTGGAATAGGTACAAAAATGCTGCAGATCCGCAAAAAAGAAGTGACAAGCTACTTCTTTTAATCTGCGGCGTTTCCGCACAGAATTTTCCACACCATTAGAACAGGGCTTTTTTTTCTCATTGAATACATTGTACTGTAAATTGCAGCGCCTCAGAGTCCTGGTCGTTGCAGTACTGACGCTCCGCCGCTAAGGGGAGTGATGGTACGTCTGATGGCACTTAAGGAGTTCACCTGACCAGGTATCACAGTCACACTTTACACTTCACATTCTGGCCACCAGGGGGAGCAAAGGGTTCTATGTATTAGGCCACTCCTCACAATCTGGTAAAACTGGGGGCTGGATAGGAAGTTAGTCAGAAGCTGACTGGGTTGGATCCAGGCAACATCCTGTGGCAGAGGGTGTTGCAGAAGAAGATTCAGGGGGGTCTCTGTCAGGGGTGGGATCCTGACAGTGGCCTAGCGAACAGAACAGAACGTTACGGAGCCGCGCCTGCACCCGTTGCGGCGCCATCCTAAGAAAGGAAAAGAAGCGAGGTTTATTGTGGAGAAGTGAGAAACGAGATCGCAGCAAAAAGGAGATAAAGCCAGTAGGAGTCGTGTCGTAAGATCGAGGCAACATCTTACTGAGGCGCGTAGCCGGTGGCCAGAACGCCGAGGAAGTATTAGGCTCCAAGCAATACTTCAAACAGCAGCAGGACAGTTCATTTTAGGTTGGCTGTCTCACCTAAATAGACATAGGGGGCAATTGTGGGAGAGGGGCGACGCTAGGGTCCCGGAAGAACTCCAGGCCTACCCGTCATACGGGTGCGTCCTATCCATATCATCTGGGGGACGGTGAAAGAACATCAGAACAGATACGAGTTGTGAGAAAACATCAGAAACAGACACAACAGTTGTGAGGACTATCCCGTGGTGCTCAGCAGGGAGGTACTACAACACACAGGCGCTAGAAGGTAGGCACCGATTTCCACCTGCAAAGGAAACTCTGGATGTGCCTTCGGACCAGCCGGTCTCAGCCAGCCCTGTTAGCAGTACTCTGGATTGCGGATCCTGAAGCCTTCAGTAAAGAGGTAAAGAGACTGCAACCCTGTGTCCTCGTTATTCATCGCGCCTTGCACCACGCACCACCATCACACCTTTCATTGGACGCCCCTTAGCAGGGTCACGGACCGGGTCTAGCCACTGTGACAACCCCAGGACCGAGACAGAGATGCCTGGTACAGAGTACTCCGCAGCCCTGCATCTGGGGGCGCTCCATAAATCACTTGCGGATCAGCAGCGTTTCTGCGTCGCAAAAAATGCTGCGGATCTGCAGGAATTCCGCAACGTGTGCACATACCCTTACATGGAAACCCCGCTGCAAGCGCTCAGCGCAGAGCGCAGGGTAAATGTGCCCCAAGCCTTTGTGATCTTTGGGAGGCAGAATGAAAAAAACAACAGAATTGAAGAATTTTTTGAAATTTTTTACTCTGTTCCTTATGCCCTAACACATGCAGCAGAGTCCACGCTACCGAAAGGTTCTGCAAACACCAAACAGAAATGATCTTAGCGCACCAACAATCGCGCCAAAGATCCTTTTATAGTTTCTGTCAATCAGACAGGACCTTGCTCACTGGCCAATCTGGAGCCAGACCAGGACCAGAGCATGTGACAGGCGACCACCAATGAGAAGTCGACACACGAGCATGCCCAGTAGAGCGAAACCTGGACTTAGTCTCAGGAGTGACTGCACGCTGCTGAGAATAGCCAGTTACTATGGCTGAACCTGGTAAGGCAGCAGTAACCCAGCGTACAGCCTGGCTCAGAGCAAGATGCTGAGACTGATGTCTTTGCTCAGCAGCATTCACTGTGGTTGAGACTGAACGGGAGACTGCAGGAGAAGACAAGGCTTGGGATCACTCCGTTGCAGAGGGAGAATCCTGGCGCCTAATATATAAGACTCTAAAAAGTTTTGAAAACTTTGTCTGCATTCAATAAGTTGTCCATAGAGTATTAGGTGCTTTCTGTCATATATAACACTCCAAAAAAGCATTTAAAAATTTGACTGGATTCAATTAGTCATCCATACAGTATAGGTGCTTTCTGTAAAATTTTTGTGGTATATAAGAGTCCAAAAAAGGGTTTAAAATTTTTTCTTCACCACTGGGGTTCTTGCGGACTGTAAACGAGAGAGCCAGGTTCCAGCAACCTGTGAGTGGACTGCGGGACCTAGGCTGATCGGACAAGAGAAGGAGAGCCAAGGACAGGGCTGGTGAAATGCTAGCGGGTCCGCTAGCCGCAAGATACCAACAGTTGGCATCCCAGGGGAGGTTGTTACATACAACCGTCAGCGGAGATTGGAGTAAATAAAAGAATTTGGGACCCATCATCACATCTTGTTCATCCAGAGAGCAGTAGAGACTAAACGCTTGCCTCAAAGGCTGCAAGAGCGGAAGCTGGAACCAAGGTCTTGTTACTCAAAATGGAGGGTTAACATCGCTGGTCTGCGGTGAGGGTGATCTGAGAAGGAAGGGAGCAGGATGAACTGTTCTTGGGAAATGAACGGGCCTGAGAGAGGCTCCTTGAGATGGGGCTACTACCACGCATTAGAGATCAGACTTTCCTTGGGGTTTCCCACCTCCTATGTGAGAGCAGGCGATGGTGCAGGTGACATAGGGGGCTGTCACCTATTTCTACATGTTGGAGCTCCAGGACTACCTGAAGCGGGGTCACTTACAGCCTAGGTACCTGGAAATCGGGCTCCAGGAAGTAGGTAGAGGCAGTGCCCCCAGCCTCCCAAGGAAAGAGAAGAAGCAAACACCTGAAAATGATTACTGTATTACCCTCCTTTGAATTTTTTCTTGGCTTTGTATTTTCTGCAAAGTCTTTATGAGTGTAGGAGTATATCAACTACACTTTCAAAATATTTAAGGTCAAAATATTTTTTTGGGACTAAACTAGTCTTCCAACTTGGTTATTGTTACATTACAGTGCTATCTCAAACTCAAAAAAAAAGTTCAACATTTTTTTCTGGATTCAATTAGTCCTTCATACAGTTAAACATCCTTTGTGCAAAATTATGGTGTTCTAACATTTTTAACCCCTTTACCCCAAGGGTGGTTTGCATGTTAATGACCAGGCCAATTTTTAAAATTCTGACCACTGTCCCTTTATGAGGTTAGAACTCTGGAACGCTTCAAAGGATCTCAGTGATTCTGACATTGTTTTCTAGTGACACATTGTACTTCATGTTAGTGGTAAACTTTCTTTGATATGACTTGCGTTTATTTGTGAAAAAATTGAAATTTGGCGAAAATTTTGCAATTTTCCAACTTTGAATTTTCATGCCCTTAAATCACACAGATATGTCACACAAAATACTTAATAAGCAACATTTCCCACATGTTTTCGTTACATCAGCACAATTTTGGAACCAACATTTTTTTTTTTGTTAGGGCGTTATAATGGTTAAAAGTTGACCAGCGATTTCTCATTTTTACAACACCATTTTTTTTAGGGACCACATCACAATGGAAGTCACTTTGAGGGGTCTATATGTTAGAAAATACCCAAACCTGACACCATTCTAAAAACTTCACCCCTCAAGGTGTGCAAAACCACATTCAAGAAGTGTATTAACCCTTCAGGTGCTTCACAGGAATTTTTGGAATGTTTAAAAAAAAAAATGAACATTTAAGTTTTTTGCACAAATAAATTACTTCAGATCCCAATTTTTTTTATTTTCCCAAGGGTAACAGGAGAAATTGGACCCCAAAAGTTATTGTTCAATTTGTTCTGAGTACGCTGATACCCCATATGTGGGGGGAACCACTGTTTGGATGCATGGCAGAGCTCGGAAGGGAAGGAGCGCCGTTTGACTTTTTCAACACAAAATTAGCTGGAATTGAGATCAGACACCATGTCGCGTTTGGAGAGCCCCTGATTTGCCTAAACAGTGGAAACCCTCCAAAAGTGACACAATTTTGGAAACTACACCCCCCATGGAACTTATCTAGATGTGAGGTGAGCACTTTCAACCCCAAGGGCTTCACAGAAGTTTATAATGTATAGCCGTAAAATTAAAAAATCATATTTTTTCCACAAAAATGATCTTTCACCCCAATTTTAAATTTCCCAAGGAACTTATCTAGATGTGTGGTGAGAACTTTGAACCCCGAGGTGTTTCACTAAAGTTTATAACGCCCGTTCGTGAAAATAAAAAATATATTTTTCCACAAACATGGTCTTTTAGTCCCCAATTTTTTATTTTCCCAAGGGTAACAGGAGAAATTGGACCCCAAAAGTTGTTGTCCAATTTGTCCTGAGTACTCTGATACCCCATATGTAGGAGAAAACTACTGTATGGGCACACGTCGGGGCTCAGAAGGGAAGTAATGACATTTTGGAATGCAGACTTTGATAGAATTGTCTTCTGGTGTCATATCGTGTTTAAAGAGCCCCTGATGTGCCTAAACAGTGGAAACCCCCCAATTCTAACTCCTACCCTACCCCCAACACACCCCTAACCCCAACTGTAATCCTAACTTTAGCCCCAACCCTGGAAATAAAAACATTTTTTTAATTTTATTATTTTTCCCTAACTAAGGGGTGAAAAAGGGGGGTTTGATTTACTATTTATAGCGGGTTTTTACAGTGGGTTTTTATGTTTGGCAGCTGTCACACGCTAAAAGAAGCTTTTTATTGCAAAAAATTGTTTTTGCATTGCCACATTTTGAGAGCCACAATTTTTCCATATTTTGGCCCACAGAGGGTTCCCTGAAAAATCCCCAGAGGAAAATTGCCCACAGGAAAATTGCCTACGCGGAAAATTGCCCACGCGGAAAATTGCCCACACGGAAAATTGCCCACACAGAGAATTGCCCACACGGAGAATTGTCCACACGGAAAATTGCCCACAAGGAAAATTGCCCACATAGAAAATTACCCACACAGAAAATTGCCAATTGCAGCATCACAAAGTTTCAGATCTATGATATTTGAGGTGCAAGGTGAAAGTGTTCACATAATATGTGATCAACATGTGATTTACAGTTGACCTAGTGCAAAACTGCAAAAATGATGATCTGTGGTTTGCAGCAGTCTGTCATTATTAACAATAGATAGATCTAGTCTGCTCTCATCTCTCACTGATTCTGCTTTACTCCTCCCACCAGCCCAAAACAGCAGCACATGCAGAACCAGCAGCAGTGTGATCCAGGGGAGCCATCACTGCTATCAGTGCTCACAAAAGTATCACTGCTGCTGGCAGAGATAGTTGGTCCTGGAAGCCCAGAAGGCACAGCAGAAAGGTGAGATTCTGTCACTTGTACCACTTTGTGTTCTTGCTGAGAATGTATGATATGTTTTTGCAGTGGAGTCTGATGGGCCCCAGTGTGAAATTTGGACCTTCCCCCCACACACAAGTTGGTCAGATGTATGGGCCCCTGTAGTGTTCTAAGTTCTATAAAGACATATGAATTGCCCCCCTCCCCCTTCATTATGTAGTAATGCCCCCCATACTGGTATATATGCCCATCATCCTGGTGAATATGTCTGCATCCTGGTATATATGTCCTAATGCTGGTATATATGGTCCCCATCCTAGTATGTATGGTCCACATGATCTCCATCCTGGTATTTATGCCCCATTTCTGGTATATATGTCCATATCCTGGTTTCCATGGTCCCCAATCCTAGCGTATGTGTCCCCGTTCTGACCCTAATGCATAATTAAAAACAATAACATTCTACTCACCTTTCCTCTGCTCCCACATCGCCCAGTGTCTTTTGTAGCCACCGCACAGCCCGGCAGCTGACATCAGAGTGTACGCCATTTCATGCACCGCTCCCTGTGGCTGCACCTCTGATGTCAGCTCACAGCCAACGTGCCGGCAGCATGTATCGCAGTGCAGGGACTCCACGGGTCTCTGCAACATGATGCATGTCATCTGGATCTGCATCTTCAGTGAAGACGCAGATCCAGCAGAAGCAGGCACCTGTACCCCCTTGCCTGGTTATGGACTTGATGCCTGCGACCACAGTCGTTACACATCTGTGATTTTTTGTATTGGTGAACCAATAGTCTTATCTATCCCCATATTTGTTAATTTATTTTCAATAGAAGTGTATTTTGAGTTGATCTAAAGTATTCTATTTCTTCTTGTAGTGCTAACAATGGAGTTTTCAAAAAGCCAGAGAAACAACAAAGTTATGATTTACTTGGGGTTTGAATATCTGCATTTCGTATCAACGCAGTGGTGACTTGGACATGCCCACTGCACCGCTCTTCAAAGTGCCATTCAATTCTCAAAACAAAAGATGGCAACGTAGTTCAAGAACAAACAGAACATTGTCATGACTCCTGCCCTCAAAAAGCAGAAGCAAACGTTGCCATAAGCAAAATGAGAGAAGACATGAGAGCAGTAAGTGCTACTCCTCGCAACGTGATGGGAAAGGTGTTGTCTGTATTGAGCAATGATGTATTGGCCCATATGCCAAGACAATCATCTCTTGCGAGAAGCCTGGTCTATCATGGAACAGATGGTAATTTGCCTAACCCAAAAACTATACATTTTTGAATTCTGGAAAAGTATAGTCAACTGATACTTCATGATTCAGGAAAGGAAGATCGAAAAAGAATTCTGGTTTTAGGAGATAGAGATCTTATGCTTGAACTGAACAAAGATACAATCTATGGAGATGGCACCTTTGATAAAGTGCCCAATATGTTTTACCAACTGTACACTTGGCATGCCAAGGTGGGTAACTCATATCCGCCATGTTTGTACATTTTACTACAAAGAAAGGACATGAACACGCACGTATAAGAGAATGTTTGAAATAATGAAGCTATTGATTCCAAATCTGGCACCTCAAAAGGTTTTAGTGGATTTTGAGAAGGCTTGTATGACTGCAGTAAGGATTGCCTTTCCACATGCTGATTTTAAAGGGTGTTATTTTCATCTTTGTCAGAGTCTCATTAGAAAAATAAAAAATGTTGGTTTGAAAACAGAATATGAATCTAATATCAACATAAAAATTACACTGAAGTCTCTTGCTGCATTAGCCTTTGTGCCAATTGAAGATGTGAGATGTGTTTTTGATAAGCTTGCTGCCACATTCCCAGATGAAGAATGTCATAATGAGGTGCTCACATACTTTTTTTCTACATATATTGAGGGTGCAGCTGGTAGAGATGCTCAGTTTCCTATAAGAATATGAAATCATCATGATGCAGCCCTGGAACAGTCACCAAAACCACTAACTGTTGTGAGGGATTTCACAATGCACTTAATTCCATGTTCCACTGCAGTCATCCCAGCTTGTGGTTTCTCTTTGATGGATTGCAGAAGGACCTGGCTTGCCACAAATTAACACTGACTAATGCACAGGCGGGTTGCCTTGAGATAAAAAAGAGGAAGTATGAGGCGCTGTATCATATGGTGGTAACTTCTGTACAGGTCTACCCCCAAGTTGAAGATAAACTAAAGTACTTACGGAGAATAGCTAACTTGCAGTAAAATGGCTAATTTGCAGGTATGCAGTGATTGTTTACTAAACCGGAGTTATTATTGTTATTAGACCTCTTTAATAAACTGTTCCTGTTCAGGACTATCACCAGGTGGCGAATTATTTCCAGGTGTACAATGATTGCTGAATAAATTGAAGTTATTGTTGTTATTAGACCTCCTTAATAAACGGTTCTTAATAAACTTGTCGGTAATTTTCTGTGTGGGCAATTTTTGCCGACATTCTTCTGTGCTGCAGAGCATCTCACCTATAACTCTATACTATTCTCCTGCCCGGCAGAGCATCTCACCTATAGGGTAGAGGCACACTAGGGTATGCGTTATCGGAGCAATTTTAATGCATGACAGTCGCGCGAGTGCTTTCCGTATCGTCATGCGAGTGTGATGCGATTTAGCTTTTTTTTCTCAGCTAACATCAGTGTGACATCTGTGTGGTGTCTGTGTGCTATGGTTTTTAACATGGTCTTTCTCATCTTAATATATACTTACCTTGTAATGTCTTCACATCCTGTTTCGTCCAGATGTGTCCGGATCTCAGAATTCCAAGCGGCGGAAGTTCACCGACCTCCATATTGGGACACCCAAGTGATGGGTGCTTCAATATGGAAACTGCTGGTGGTAGCAGCCTCTTGTGCGGTACCACCAGCGGAACACCGTCGCACCACACACACACTGTATACGCTGTACGCACCACAGACACACACAAACACACACTGTATATGCCGTATGCACCACACACACTGTATACGCCGTACGCACCACACACACACACACTATACGCCGTACGCACCACACACACACACACTGTATATGCCGTACGCAGCCTCTTGCGCGTTACCACCAGCAGAACACCGTCGCACCACAAAAACATACACTGTATACGCCGTACGCACCACACACACACACACTGTATAAGCAGTAAGCAGCCTCTTGTGTGGTACCACCAGCGGAACACCGTCACGAACACGCCGCCGGGATCACCCGAATGATTCACTGACTGCCGCCATCTTTGTACAGGAGGAGCGCATGCGCAGTTTTAATGTGACCGCCGCTATCTGTCTGCACAAAGATGTTGGCGGTCTGATTTACTGCGCTTGCGTGAAATCCGCGCAGGCGCAGTGAATCATTAGGGTGATCCCAGAGGCAGATGCGCGACGTATCTACTGGCAGAGGAAGCCGGTCACATTATAGGGGTTTTCCCACGAACGAAAGTTCATTTTAAAAATTGTCTGTGTCTGTCAGTGTACGGAGCATACCACATCTCCTTGGCAGGGGAGGAAGCAAAAGACAATACTGACATTACAGCAGGGGATCACAGAGGATTCATTTTGTCAGGTAAAATAGTGGTGGAGAGAGAGAGCAGACAAGTGTTGTGAATTCTGCTCTTGGGCTCCCTCCGGTGGTTGTTTGTGATAGTGCAGTTGTCTCTGGGTTGTAATCCAGGGCAGGTGTTTCTGCTGATTGCAGCTCTATTCGGTATTTAGGTGTGCTGGATTCATTAGTCAGTGCCAGTTGTCCATTGTTCTTGGAGGGTTTACATCCCTGTCTGGTTCCTTCTGCTCTGCTGCCAATTCAGATAAGATAAGTGTCTGGTTTATTTTCCTGCAGCACACATGCAGTGTGCTTTTCAGTTCAGAACAATTCATTGTTTTGTCTTGTCCAGCTTAGACTTGTTTGTATTTTTTCAGTCATGCTGGATTCTCTGGAGATGCAGATATACATTCTATGTCTTTAGTTAGATGTGGAATTTTTGTACTTTCTGCTGTGGATATTTTCAGAGTTTTAATACTGACCGCTTAGTACTCTGTCCTATCCTTTACTATTTAGCTAGAAGTGCCTCTTTTGCTAAATTCTGTATTCAGCCTGTGTGTGTCTTTACTCTTATATTCACCGTCAATATTTGTGGGGGGCTGCCTATCCTTTGGGGTTTCTGCTCTGAGGCAAGATAGAATTCCCATTTCCATCTATAGGGTTATTTAGTCCTCCAGCTGTCTCGAGGTGTCTAGGATGTGTTAGGTACACCCCACGGCTACTTCTAGTTGCGGTGTCAGTTTAGGGTTGCGGTCTGTACAGGTACCACCTTCTCCAGAGAAGGTCTCATGCGGCTCCAAGGCCACCGGATCATAACAGACAAGGGGGAGAGCACATGGGGTACACAGGTCAAAGAGATGATGAGAGAAGACAGCAAATGGGGTAGAGAGAAAGCGCACAGGGGTGAGAGAGACAGAGCACAGGGGGGAGACAGCTCAAACGGAACAGCACATGAGGGGAGAACACAGCACAGGAAGGAGAGAGACAGCAGACAAGAGGGATAGCACATGAGTTAGACAGGTCAAAGAAGAGAGCACAGATGGGAGAAGTCAGCACATGGGGAAAGAGAGAGTGTTTAGGTGGGTGAGCACATGGAGATTCTGAATGCTGCGAAACCTGTCCCCATCGGAACATTACCACCCTCCCGATGCGATAGCATGTGGCCTCCATCTAGTGCTGTATAACGTACGAAAAGAGAAGACAGACAGATAGGATAGATTGAATAGAATAGACAGATATATAAATGGTGTAAAAGGTAGATCAGGCTTACCAGTCTCTCACCCATTAAGCCTCATGCATACTCACTGCATTCACTGGCAAATAGCCAATCACAGAAGCACACACTCTGTGAGAGCCTCTGTGATTGGCTGTTGCAGTCAGACTGCATTTCCTCGATCTTAACGGTGTTTTTGCTTGGTTGCCACCCCTGAAAATGGCGCTAGTGTGGCTGTACCCATACCTGTATACTATCCCACTGTCCTGAAAAACATCTCACCTATAATTCTATATTATTCTCCTGTCCTGCAGAGGATCTCACCTATAATTCTATATTATTCTCCTGATCTGCAGAGCATCTCACCTATAATTCTATATTATTCCCCTGCCCTGCAGAGCATCTCAGCTATAATTCTATATTATTCTCCTGCCCTGCAGATCATCTCACCTATAATTCTATATTATTCTCCTGCCCTGCAGAGCATCTCAGCTATAATTCTATATTATTCTTCTGCCCTGCAGAGCATCTCACATATACCTGCATACTATCCCCCTGTCCTGCAGAGCATCTCACCTATAATTCTATATTATTCTTCTGTCCTGCAGAGCATCTCACCTATAATTCTATATTATTCTCCTGCCCTGCAGAGTATCTCACCTATAATTCTGTATTATTCTCCTGCCCTGCCGAGCATCTCAGCTGTAATTCTATATTATTCTTCTGCCCTGCAGAGCATTTCACATATTCCTGCATACTATCCCCCTGTCCTGCAGAGCATTTAACCTATAGATCTATGCTGTTCTCTGTCCTGCAGAGCATCTCACCTATAATTCTATATTATTCTTCTGCCCTGCAAAGCATCTCACATATACCTGCATACTATCCCCCTATCCTGCAGAGCATTTATCCTATAGCTCTATGCTATTCTCTGTTCTGCAGAGCATCTCACCTATAACTCTACTGTTTTCCTGTGGGTATTCATGTCTGTGGGCACTTTTCACATATCATGTGAACACCTTGCACCTCAAATATCATAGATCTGAAACTTTATGATGCTGTAATTGGCAATTTTCTGTGTGGGCAATTTTCTGTGTGGGCAATTTTCCGTGTGGGCAATTTTCTGTGTGGGCAATATTCCGTGTGGGCAATATTCCGTGTGGGCAATTTTCCGTGTGGGCAATTTTCCTGTGGGCATTTTTCCTGTGGGCATTTTTCTGGTCACCGTGGGGAATATGTGACAGCTCTGTCAACACTGTGGATGTGAAGTGGGGGATATCTGACAGCTGTCACCACTGTGGATGTAATGTGGGAGATATATAACGGCTCTGTTACCACTGTGGATGTGATGTGGGAGATATATAACGGCTCTGTCACCACTGTGGATGTGATGTGGGGGATATGTGATGGCTCTGTCACCACTGTTAATGTGATGTGGGGGATATGTGATAGCTTTGTCACCACTGTGGATGTGATGTGGGGGATATGTGATGGCTCTGTCACCACTGTGGATGTGATGTGGGGGATATATAACAGCTCTGTCACCACTGTGGATGTGATGTGGGGGATATGTGATGGCTCTGTCACCACTGTGGATGTGATGTCGGGGATATGTGACAGCTCTGTCACTACTGTGGATGTGATGTGGGGGATATACGATGGCTTTGTCATCACTGTGGATATGATGTGGGGGATATATAACAGCTCTGTCACTACTGTGGATGTGATGTCGGGAATATGTGACGGCTCTGTCACCACTGTTAATGTGATGTGGGGGATATCTGACAGCTTTGTCACCACTGTGGATATGATGTGGCGGATATGTGATGGCTCTGTCACCACTGTAGTTGTGATATGTGGGATATACTGTATAACAGCTCTGTCATCACTGTGGATGTGATATGGGGGATATATAACGGCTCTATCATCACTGTGGATATGATGTGGGGGATATGTGACAGCTCTGTCACCACTGTGGATATGATGTGGGGGACATGTGACAGCTCTGTCACCACTGTGGATATGATGTGGGGGCTATGTGACAGCTCTGTCACCACTGTGGATATGATGTGGGGGCTATGTGACAGCTCTGTCACCACTGTGGATGTGATGTGGGTGACTGTTATGACCCCAATGGCGAGGGTCTCAGAGGAACGTGGAAATCTGCAGAATACAAAAATCCAGCTCATAGGGCAGTGGTAACTGGGTTGACCATATATCTACTCCTAACGCCAACACTAGAAGTAGCCGGGGATCATTCCTACGTTGATTCTAGATGACACGCGCCAGCCGGAGAATCTAGCTACCCCTAGTAGAGGAAAACAAAGACCTTTCTTGCCTCCAGAGAAGGGGACCCCAAAGCTGGATAGAAGCCCCCCACAAATAATGACGGTGAGGTAAGAGGAAATGACAAACACAGAAATGAACCAGGTTTAGCACAGAGAGGCCCGCTTACTGATAGCAGAATAAAGAAAGGTAACTTATATGGTCAACAAAAACCCTATTAAAATCCACACTGGAAATTCAAGAACCCCCGAACCGTCTAACGGTCCGGGGGGAGAACACCAGCCCCCCTAGAGCTTCCAGCAAAGGTCAGGATATAGATTTGGAACAAGCTGGACAAAAATACAAAACCAAAACAAAAAGCAAAAAGCAAAAGGCAGACTTAGCTGATATAACTGGAACCAGGATCAGTAGACAAGAGCACAGCAGACTAGCTCTGATAACTACGTTGCCAGGCATTGAACTGAAGGTCCAGGGAGCTTATATAGCAACACCCCTAAGTAACGACCCAGGTGCGGATAAAAGGAATGACAGAAAAACCAGAGTCAAAAAACTAGTAACCACTAGAGGGAGCAAAAAGCAAATTCACAACAGTACCCCCCCCTTAGTGAGGGGTCACCGAACCCTCACCACGACCACCAGGGCGATCAGGATGAGCGGCATGAAAGGCACGAACTAAATCGGCCGCATGAACATCAGAGGCGACCACCCAGGAATTATCCTCCTGACCATAGCCCTTCCACTTGACCAGGTACTGAAGCCTCCGCCTGGAGAGGCGAGAATCCAAGATCTTCTCCACCACGTACTCCAACTCGCCCTCAACCAACACCGGAGCAGGAGGCTCAGCAGAAGGAACTACAGGCACAATGTACCGCCGCAACAAGGACCTATGAAATACATTGTGAATAGCAAACGACACAGGAAGATCCAGACGAAAAGATACAGGATTAAGGATTTCCAATATCTTGTAAGGCCCAATAAAACGAGGTTTAAATTTGGGAGAGGAGACCTTCATAGGAACAAAGCGGGAAGAAAGCCATACCAAATCCCCAACGCGTAGTCGGGGACCCACACCGCGGCGGCGGTTGGCAAAGCTCTGAGCCTTCTCCTGTGACAACTTCAAGTTGTCCACCACATGATTCCAGATCTGCTGCAACCTATCCACCAGAGAATCCACCCCAGGACAGTCAGAAGGCTCCACATGACCCGAAGAAAAGCGAGGATGGAAACCAGAGTTGCAGAAAAAAGGCGAAACCAAGGTGGCGGAACTAGCCCGATTATTAAGGGCAAACTCAGCCAACGGCAAGAATGTCACCCAATCGTCCTGATCAGCAGAGACAAAACACCTCAAATAAGCCTCCAAAGTCTGATTGGTTCGCTCCGTCTGTCCATTAGTCTGAGGATGGAAAGCAGACGAAAACGACAAATCAATGCCCATCCTACTACAAAAGGATCGCCAGAACCTGGAAACGAACTGGGATCCTCTGTCTGACACAATATTCTCAGGGATGCCGTGCAAACGAACCACGTTCTGGAAAAACACAGGAACCAGATCGGAAGAGGAAGGCAGCTTAGGCAAAGGAACCAAATGGACCATCTTGGAGAAGCGATCACATATCACCCAGATAACAGACATGCCCTGAGATAGCGGAAGATCAGAAATGAAATCCATGGAGATATGTGTCCAAGGTCTCTTCGGGACAGGCAAGGGCAAGAGCAAACCGCTGGCACGAGAACAGCAAGGCTTAGCTCGAGCACAAGTCCCACAGGACTGCACAAATGACCGCACATCCCTTGACAAGGAAGGCCACCAAAAGGACCTGGCCACCAGATCTCTGGTGCCAAAAATTCCCGGGTGACCTGCCAACACCGAGGAATGAACCTCGGAAATGACTCTGCTGGTCCACTTATCCGGGACAAACAGTCTGTCAGGTGGACAAGACTCAGGCCTATCAGCCTGAAATCTCTGCAACACACGTCGCAGATCCGGAGAAATAGCTGACAAGATAACTCCATCTTTAAGAATACCAACAGGATCAGCGACTCCAGGAGCATCAGGCACAAAGCTCCTAGAAAGAGCATCGGCCTTCACATTCTTTGAACCTGGTAAATACGAGACAACAAAATCAAAGCGGGAGAAAAACAATGACCAGCGGGCCTGTCTCGGATTAAGGCGTTTAGCAGACTCGAGATACATCAGATTTTTGTGATCAGTCAAGACCACCACACGATGCTTAGCACCCTCGAGCCAATGACGCCACTCCTCAAATGCCCATTTCATGGCCAACAACTCCCGATTGCCCACATCATAATTTCGCTCGGCAGGCGAAAACTTCCTAGAGAAAAAGGCACAAGGTTTCATAACAGAGCAACCAGGGCCTCTCTGCGACAAAACGGCCCCTGCCCCAATCTCCGAAGCATCCACCTCAACCTGAAAGGGAAGTGAGACGTCAGGCTGGCACAAAACAGGCGCCGAAGTAAACCGGCGTTTCAACTCCTGGAAAGCCTCCACGGCAGCAGGAGCCCAGTTAGCTACATCGGAGCCCTTCTTGGTCATATCCGTCAAAGGTTTCACAATGCTAGAAAAATTAGCGATAAAACGACGGTAGAAGTTAGCGAAGCCCAAGAACTTCTGAAGACTCTTAACTGACGAGGGCTGAGTCCAATCAAGAATAGCTCGGACCTTGACTGGGTCCATCTCCACAGCAGAAGGGGAAAAAATGAACCCCAAAAAGGGAACCTTCTGCACACCAAAGAGACACTTTGAGCCCTTGACAAACAAAGAATTTTCACGCAAAATTTTAAAGACCAACCTGACCTGCTCCACATGCGAATCCCAATTGTCAGAAAAAACCAAAATATCATCCAGATAAACAATCAAAAATTTATCCAGATACTTCCGGAAAATGTCATGCATAAAGGACTGAAAAACTGAAGGCGCATTGGAGAGCCCAAAAGGCATCACCAAGTACTCAAAATGACCTTCGGGCGTATTGAATGCGGTTTTCCATTCATCACCTTGCTTAATGCGCACAAGGTTGTACGCACCACGAAGGTCTATCTTGGTGAACCACTTGGCACCCTTAATCCGGGCAAACAAGTCAGACAACAGCGGTAAAGGATACTGAAATTTGACAGTGATCTTATTTAAAAGTCGATAATCAATACAAGGTCTCAAAGATCCGTCCTTTTTTGCCACAAAAAAGAATCCCGCACCAAGAGGGGAAGAAGACGGACGAATATGTCCTTTCTCCAGAGACTCCTTGATATATGAACGCATAGCGGTATGTTCAGGTACCGACAGATTAAACAGTCTTCCCTTAGGAAATTTACTGCCTGGGATCAAATCTATAGCACAGTCACAGTCCCTATGAGGAGGCAGTGCACTGGACTCAGACTCACTGAAGACATCCTGATAATCAGACAAATACTCCGGAACTTCCGAAGGCGTAGAAGAAGCAATAGACACAGGCAGGGAATCCCCATGAATACCACGACAGCCCCAACTTGAGACTGACATAGCCTTCCAGTCCAGGACTGGATTATGGGTCTGTAACCATGGCAGCCCTAAAACAACCAAATCATGCATTTTATGTAAAACCAGGAAACGTATCACCTCGCGGTGTTCAGGAGTCATGCACATGGTAACCTGTGTCCAATACTGCGGTTTATTTGCTGCCAATGGTGTAGCATCAATACCCCTAAGAGGAATAGGATTTTCTAATGGTTCAAGAGTAAAACCACAGCGCTTAGCAAATGAGAGATCCATGAGACTCAGGGCAGCACCTGAATCTACAAACGCCATGACAGGATAAGATGACAGTGAGCAAATCAAAGTTACAGACAGAATAAATTTAGGTTGCAAATTACCAACGGTGACAGGACTAACAACCTTAGCTATACGTTTAGAGCATGCTGAGATAACATGTGTAGAATCACCACAGTAGTAGCACAAGCCATTCCGGCGTCTATGAATTTTCCGCTCATTTCTAGTCAGGATTCTATCACATTGCATTAAATCAGGTGTCTGTTCAGACAACACCATGAGGGAATTTGCGGTTTTTCTATCACATTGCACCGAATTAGGTGTCTGTTCAGACAACACCATGAGGGAATTTGCGGTTTTGCGCTCCCGCAACCGCCGGTCAATTTGAATAGCCAGTGCCATAGTATCATTCAGACCTGTGGGAATGGGAAAACCCACCATAACATTCTTAATGGCTTCAGAAAGGCCATTTCTAAAATTAGCGGCCAGTGCACACTCGTTCCAATGTGTCAGCACGGACCATTTCCGAAATTTTTGGCAATACACTTCAGCCTCGTCCTGCCCCTGAGACATAGCCAGCAAGGCCTTTTCTGCCTGAATCTCAAGATTGGGTTCCTCATAAAGTAAACCGAGCGCCAGAAAAAACGCATCAAGATCAGCCAATGCCGGATCTCCTGGCGCCAGCGAAAAAGCCCAATCCTGAGGGTCGCCCCGTAAGAACGAAATAACAATTTTTACTTGCTGAGCAGAATCTCCAGATGAACAGGGTCTCAGGGACAAAAACAATTTACAATTATTCACGAAATTCCTAAACTTAAACCTGTCTCCGGAAAACAGTTCAGGAATCGGTATTTTAGGTTCTGACCTAGGATTTCTGATAACATAGTCTTGTATGCCCTGCACACGAGTAGCCGGCTGGTCCACACTTGTAATCAAGGTCTGGACATTCATGTCTGCAGCAAGCATAGCCACTCTGAGGTAAAGGGGAAGAAGAAAAAAAAAAAAAACTCAGAATCTTCTTTCTTATAATCCCTCTTCTGCAATGCATTAAACATTTAATACGGGCCTGGCAAACTGTTATGACCCCAATGGCGAGGGTCTCAGAGGAACGTGGAAATCTGCAGAATACAAAAATCCAGCTCATAGGGCAGTGGTAACTGGGTTGACCATATATCTACTCCTAACGCCAACACTAGAAGTAGCCGGGGATCATTCCTACGTTGATTCTAGATGACACGCGCCAGCCGGAGAATCTAGCTACCCCTAGTAGAGGAAAACAAAGACCTTTCTTGCCTCCAGAGAAGGGGACCCCAAAGCTGGATAGAAGCCCCCCACAAATAATGACGGTGAGGTAAGAGGAAATGACAAACACAGAAATGAACCAGGTTTAGCACAGAGAGGCCCGCTTACTGATAGCAGAATAAAGAAAGGTAACTTATATGGTCAACAAAAACCCTATTAAAATCCACACTGGAAATTCAAGAACCCCCGAACCGTCTAACGGTCCGGGGGGAGAACACCAGCCCCCCTAGAGCTTCCAGCAAAGGTCAGGATATAGATTTGGAACAAGCTGGACAAAAATACAAAACCAAAACAAAAAGCAAAAAGCAAAAGGCAGACTTAGCTGATATAACTGGAACCAGGATCAGTAGACAAGAGCACAGCAGACTAGCTCTGATAACTACGTTGCCAGGCATTGAACTGAAGGTCCAGGGAGCTTATATAGCAACACCCCTAAGTAACGACCCAGGTGCGGATAAAAGGAATGACAGAAAAACCAGAGTCAAAAAACTAGTAACCACTAGAGGGAGCAAAAAGCAAATTCACAACAGGTGACATGTGACAGCTCTGTCACCACTGTGGATATGATGTGGGGGATATGTGACAGCTCTGTCACCACTGTGGATATGATGTGGTGGATATGTGACAGCTCTGTCACCACTGTGGATATGATGTGGGGGCTATGTGACAGCTCTGTCACCACTGTGGATATGATGTGGGGGCTATGTGACAGCTCTGTCACTACTGTGGATGTGATGTGGGGGATATGTGACAGCTCTGTCACCACTGTGGATATGATGTGGGGGATATGTGACAGCTCAGTAACCACTGTGGATATGATGTGGTGGATATGTGACAGCTCTGTCACCACTGTGGATATGATGTGGGTGACATGTGACAGCTCTGTCACTACTGTGGATGTGATGTGGGGGATATGTGACAGCTCTGTCACCACTGTGGATGTGATGTGGGGGACATGTGAAGCTCTGTCACCACTGTGGATGTGATATGGGGATATATAACGGCTCTGTCACCACGGTGGATGTGATATGGGGGATATATAATGGCTCTCGGTAGATGTGATGTGGAGGTATGTGATGGCTCTGTCACCACTGTGGATATGATGTGGGGGACATGTGACAGCTCTGTCACCACTGTGGATATGATGTGGGGGCTATGTGACAGCTCTGTCACTACTGTGGATGTGATGTGGGGATATATAACGGCTCTGTCACCACGGTGGATGTGATATGGGGGATATATAATGGCTCTCAGAAGATGTGATGTGGGGGTATGTGATGGCTCTGTCACCACTGTGGATGTGATGTGAGGTAGATTAGTGCACTACCGATGAGGACACAGGATCGCTGCTGTCACTTCCAATGCTGGAATGAATGACAGAGGTCAGTGCTGGGGCAAATACTAACAGCCAATGATTGGGCAGGGCTGAGGCCGATCCTATCAGCAAATGATTGTGCAATGGGCGAGGCTAGGCCGATACTAACATCCAATGAGTGTGTAGTGGGAGGAACAGAGGGTGATGCTGGCCACTGAGACTGGGGGGTGGGTCTAGCTCTGGCTGTGACCTTAGAAAAGAAAGCCCAGAAAGCTCCCTGGTCTGGTAGAGCCAGATTTAAACTAACTAGGTGCAGGGAATGAAGGGAGATTTAGAAGGAATGAAAGGTAGAATGAAAAATAAAATATATAGTGGTGTTATATATTACAATACAGCACAGATTAGCTTAAAAAAATTCAATTTCGGTGTTGGACAACCTTGGTAAGAGGCATGACAATGTCAAGAGAGCCTCTGTGATCCAACGTTGACATCGTTGGAATGGTGAGGTGAGTATCTGTTATTTTTATTTTACAAGGGGAGATACTTCATTTTTAAAAAGGGTTGATCATGCAGTGGACAACATCTTTACCTTTATAGTAGTGGAGAACCTCTTTAAAGGGTTGTCAGGTACTTTTGTATTGATGAACCATCATTAGGGATCATGTTGAAGGCCGTACTGTTGGTCAGAGTGCAATCTGACAAAACATCAGATCACATTCAGACCAATATTATTCTATAGGACTGTGCACATGTTGATTTTTTTTCTCAGACTGAGTCTGTCCGAGGAAAAAATCACAGCATGCATGATTTGTATCCGATATTCAGATCACACTTGGCCATGCGAGTAAATGAGTTCATGGAAAAAATCAGATCACATTCGGATGACATCTGAATGCAATCTGATTTTCACAGACAGACAGAATGGAGTAGACTTTTTTTCTATCTTCTCATCTGAGAAAATCTGATCACAATATCATCACACTGATCAAACTCTGATCAGAGTGTGATTGGCATAATCGGCCCTATTCTCTCAGATGAGAAAAAGTACATTGGTGTGACCCTAGCCATAGCATAGATCATCAATAACAGGTTGTTGGGGGTGCGACACCTGGTACTCCTGTCAATCAGCTGTTCACAGTGTTGGCCGAATGTGATCAGTTGTATTGTTTCCCAGCTCGGTCAACTGCATAGTGACCATGGCTCCGTGCTGTTCATACACCCTTATTCAAATGAATAAGGGTGGATCTGCAGTACCGCACTATGACCACTATACAATAGATGGAGTTGTGTTTTTCTGCTCCGCAACTAAGCACATCTGGCCACTGACAGCACCGAGAACAGTTGGTCAGCAAGTGTACCAGGTGTCGCACCCTCAAAACCCTGGTATTGATGACCTAGCCTAAACATAGTTCATTAATACAAAAGTTCCTGGAAACCACTTCAAATATACAGTTCACATAAAGTTTTTATATTCAGTGAAGTATCATATACAAACACTTTCAGTTTTTAGTAAGTTGCTCCTAATGACTCACGGCAGCATTCTCAATTAATAGGATGCTTAATTTGCAATCTGAATGATTGACTTGGAATCAGTTTCCGCATCTCTAGCGTCTTACAAATGCTGCCTCGTTTTCTTGTCATTCAGTGTTTTATCCTATGAGATACTTGACAAAAATGCTTTGTTATTAAAATGAGTAATTAATATAGTTAAATGAGCTGGAATTAATTAAGTTGTAACTACTTGACATTTCTAGAGAATTAGTTAGAGCTGCCATAAATGTAATATAATACCTTTTTTATCTCTACGCTTTATGAACCGTACATGAATTGAGCAGAGGTTTAGAGCTGGGATTATCAACAGACTGTTAAATGGCAAATCATGTCTACCATTGCTGATGATCAGATATACTTTTGAGATGTTTTAATTAAGGGTATTAAAAGTGGATATGAATAGCTGAAAAAAAAATTTGCTTTGTCCATCCTGCAGCCCACACTCATAATAAACATTCAAAGCGCTCTTCTAAATAAACTGCTTCTGCCAAGAGAAATGCGTCAGTAAAGTCAATTTAGTGTTGGCAATCTTTGGCTGTCTATATTATGTGCCAAGGTATTTAGCCTCATTCTAAGGTTTTGCTTAATTAATTAATTTAATGCATTATGCTAGTTATACTGTATATACAATTATAATTTTACTTCATCTGTCAAAAGATGTTTATTTGAAATGTTATCTCTGAGCAGTAATCATAATGTTTTTCCAGTTGCTGCTCAGTGATTTTTGAATAGCACACAGCCTCTAACAAAGTGGGGAGGAGACCTTGACTCATGCACTTTAGTCATAAAGGACCCATTTTGGTGAACCAGCCGGCTGTGAAATGATCCAACAGGGTTTGTGAACCTAGCCAACTGGGACTGTGGAACGAACCAACCGGGACTGTGTAAAGAACCAAGCGGGACTGCGTAAAGAACCAACTGGGACTGTGAAAAGAACCAACCGGGACTGTGAAAAGAACCAACCAAGACTGTGAAACGAACCAACGGGATTGTGAAATGAACCTACTGGGATTGTGAAACGAACCAACCGGGACTGTGTAAAGAACCAAACGGGACTGCGTAAAGAACCAACTGGAACTGTGAAATAAACCAACCGGGACTGTGTAAAGAACCAAACGGGACTGCGTAAAGAACCAACTGGAACTGTGAAATAAACCAACCGGGACTGTGAAAAGAACCAACCGGAACTGTGAAAAGAACCAACCAAGACTGTGAAACGAACCAACGGGATTGTGAAACGAACCAACGGGATTGTGAAACGAACCAACCGGGACTGTGAAAGGAACCAACTGGGACTGTGAAACAAAACAACCAGGAATGTGAAAAGAACCAACCGGGACTGTGAAAAGAACCAACCAAGACTGTGAAACGAACCAACGGGATTGTGAAATGAACCTACTGGGATTGTGAAACGAACCAACCGGGACTGTGAAAGGAACCAACTGGGACTGTGAAACAAAACAACCAGGAATGTCAAATAAATGGTGGTCAGGAATACACAAGCCAATTGGCAGACATTTACTGGCCTCTTTAGACAGGCAAACTGTAATTCTTTTAAGCAAACAGAGCAATCATTAAAATAATCGATCTGTGTTCATAGAATATCATTATCAATAGCACATCTTCTGTTTACACGTCACAATACTGATGGGAGATGATTATAATGCCAGCATAAACAAGCCAATCATCTGATTAACTGGCATTTTACTTGGGCGATTGCGATATGTTTAGACAAGCTGATAATTTGAAAATAAGAGTTCTAGTTAGTGATTGTTCATGATTATCAGTGGTTCTAAATAAGAATACAGTAAACTTTAAAAAGATTTATACCAAAAGAAAACCATTGAATCATACATATCACTGATATGCATTTGTAGTTACATAGAAAAAAATACACAAATATACTGTATATCTCAGTGGAAAGAGAGCTATTTAACACAAAGAGTCACCCATTGTGTGCAGGGGTAACTTTCAATGTACCTTTACCAAGGCAAATCAATACTTTTCTTCCAAATTAATAGCCTTCTACAATATTTTTCTTCTTACAAACAAATACCCTTTTTCACGCCACTTACTTTTCATTTAGTTCTATATTAAAACATAACTTAAATTGTATTTTTACATTTTATTAGAGCCTACATAAATATTCACAACATGAGACTCTCTTCCAAGGTCTCTCTATGATCACCACTTATGTACCAAACACCACAACATTGCAGATCTCTGCATCTCATTAAATGTTGCTTTCTCCTCATTCCCCAACATGTTTCACTGGATCAGCTTTGGCTTTCTCGGGGAAACGTAGGGCAAAGACAGCGCTTTGCTTGTTACCAGAGTTTTGAGCGTCATCACCGGCGAACAGCGTCAGACTGGTGATCATGACCATTATACACACTGCCTTTTTCTGCTCTTTCATGGACTGGAGCACATTAGGCCCAGCAGGGAAAATCATTCTTAGGGCCCATAATGTACAGGTGCTTCTCACAAAATTAGAATATCATCAAAATGTTATTTTTTTTTAGTTCTTCAATACAAAAAGTGAAATTCATATATTATATAGTTATTACAAACAGAGTGATCTATTTCAAGTGTTTATTTCTGTTAATGTTGATTGTTCTGGCTTACAGCCAATGAAAACCCAAAAATAATTATCTCAGTAAATTAGAATACTTTATAACACCAGCTTGAAAGATTATTTTAAAATCCAAAATATTGGCCTACTGAAATGTATGTTCAGTAAATGCACTCAATACTTGGTCAGGGATCCTTTGCCATCAATTACTGCATCATTGCGGTGTGGCATGGAGGCGATCAGCCTGTGGCACTTCTGAGGTGTCATGGAAGCCCATGTAGCTTTGAAAGCAGCCTTCAGCTCGTCTGCATTGTTGGGGGTGGTGTCGCTCATCTTCCTCTTGACAATACAGATCAGACGAGTTTGCTAGCAAATCAAGCACAGTGATACTGTTGTTTTTAAACCAGGTATTAGTACTTTTGGCAGTGTAGACTGGTGCCAAGTTCTGCCGGAGAATATAATTTCCATCTCCAAAAAGCTTGTCATCAGAGAGAAGCATGAAGTGTTCTATTATTTCCTGATAGACGGCTACGCTGACTTTGATCTTGATAAAACACAGTGGACCTACACCAGCAGATGACATGGCTCCCCAAACCACATTCATATCAGTGTCTATCTGTAATCAGTGGAATATGGCGTAACATTATAAATTGGAGAAATTCATGGTTATAGAATCTATCTGACATATTTGTAATTTTTTCAGTCTTCATCCAAGAAAGAGGCAAAATTCCAAGGTCTCCAGGCCAAGAAAACATCAGTGGCTTCAATTTGGGCCGGACTCCACGTTTACCAGGTACTGTACCCCTAATCCAGTAAAAGCTCTGATACATATCGATGCCACATTGTAGTCATTAGGTGCAGATATCATACACATTGTGGTCAGGTCTTGGATTTATCTCTATTAAACGTCTATGGTCGACTTTATATCAAACATTTCAGTTCAGCATTCGGTCAGGAATATTCATGCAGGAGTTATAAAGTCAGACAGAAATGGTATTTGGGGATTTCTCATGGTGGCCATGTATTTTGATATTGAGCCTCAGTATTTGCTATTAAAACATTCTAATAAGAGATTTATGTTGTGTGTTAGGTGTCGAGTTCCCGCCGCTGCACAGGGGGAATCTCGAGCCATGTCTGCTGTGGTCTACTATTCTCCTCCAGCCACAGTGAACCTGCTCATCTGATTCTGTGCGAATGGTTACTGCTGCCTTTCCAGGCTCTGCCTTTGTAGCCAGCACTGGTCAGCGGCGAGCAGGCTTTTCTGGGACTAAGTCCTGCTTTTCACACACTGAGCATGCCCACGGGAGGACCTCTCATTATTGGAGGTCGGGGGTCACAAGCTCAGGCCCTGTAGCAGCTCCTATTGGTACACCAGGAAGGTCCTGAAGAGCGGCAACTAGAAAAGGTTTGCATAGCTGCAAGGCCATGCGCTAGTATCAAATGTGTTTGGCTTATGCCAGTGGATACTATACCACTCTATTCATATGTGGTGTGAGGCTGTAGCTTTGGGACTGTACACTCAGGCAGGCAGCTAGCGTCAGTGGGGGCAATTATCCGTTGGCTTAGCATCTGGTTCCAGAGCGAGCACAACCCTAGTTAGGGTAATAGTTTTGTGTACACTCTGTGATGCAACAGAGATTGCTTCCAGTTCACACAGGGTGAAGCTTAACCCACGTGTGAGCTCAGAGTTTATCCACCGTTACTTTGCAGCAGATATCTATGCACGGTGGACCCTGGGCTGCGAAAGCACCTTGTAGCTACCTATCTATACTCAGTGAATTCCGCTAGCCCCCACTAGCGCCAGGGTCTGGATAAGTAATGGCGGACAAACAGCGATTGCAGGGGTACATCCAGCAGCTGGAGGGCAGGTTAGCGGCTCTAGAGCGTGCAACCTCAGCTGTGGATGTTACCGCAATAGCAATTTTAGGACCTCGAGTCACCCATGATACTGTGCTCCAACTGCTGGCATTGACTCAGGGTTCGTCCATCATCAGCCATTTTGCCGTCCACTTTCGGACTTTAGCATCCAAGCTGGAGTGGCCGGATAAAGCCCTCATCCCGGTATTTTGGCGGTATTTTGGAGGGGACTGGCTGACCATGTGAAGGATGCTTTGGCCACTAGGAAGATTCCCGACACACTGGAGGAGCTCATAGCAGTATCAACTCGCATCGACCTTTGTTTTAACGAGCGAAGGTTGGAGCGAGCCCAGTGTAGGCAGAGGTTTCGGCTGGCTCCCACCTTCGCCAAACCTATGGAATTTCCCGTCCAGGCGTCCGAGTCACATGAGGCCATCCCGGACCACTGGTGCACTTAATTTCTGTCATGTTTGCCAGCAGTCAGGACACCTTGCCTCCAGGTGTTCTCAGCGGTTGGGAAAACGTCAGCGTCTAGTGGTAGTTGGAGGAGGTACACTAGACATGGTGAGGTTTTCTCCAAATTGTCCTTCAAGGTGACAATTACCATAGGCCCATCCATTCTTGTGGTAGAGATTTGCGTGGACTCCAGGGCGGAGGGCAATTTTATGTAATCTGCTTTCGCCCAACAACACGCAATACCCCGGTGATGCTCGGCAAACCTATGACGGTTCGAGTGGTAAATGGGTCAACACTACCATCACAGATTACACACCAAACCATTCCATTCACTCTTTCCATGTCTCCATCTCATCAGGAGATTATTTCCCTATTAGTCATTCCCGAGGAAATTGATGAGGTCCTATTGGGGATACCATGGCTATGCTACCACTCTCCTCATATAGAGTGGTCCTCAGGGAGAATTCTTGGATGGAGTAAATCCTATGAGGGTAGATGTCAGAGGGAGTGCGTTCAGGTTGCTACAACTGAGGTACCCGTACCCGCAGATCTTTCATCTCTCCTCAAGCACTATTGGCCCTATGCGGACGTGTTCTCCAAAAGGGCTGCGGAGATCCTTCCGCCTCACCGCCCCCTATGACTGACCTATTGACCTCTTGCCTGGTGCAGAGCCTCCCCGGCGTCGAGTCTATCCGTTATCTCTTCCGGAGATGGGGGCAATGTCCCAGTACATCCAAGAGAATCTGGCAAGAGGATTCATTAGGAAGTCAGTGTCACCTGCAGGGGCTGGGTTCTTCTTCGTGCAGAAGAGTGGAGAACTACGTCCATGCATAGACTACAGGAGTCTTAACGCCATCACCGTTAAGAATAAGTACTCACTACCCCTGATATCTGAGCTCTTTGATAGGCTACGGGGAGCAAGGGTATTTACTAAATTAGATATGCGGGTTGCTTACAACCTGATTCGCATCCGTGTGGGGGACGAATGGAAGACGGCTTTTAACACCTGGGATGAACAATATGAATATCTGGTGATGCCCTTCGGGCTCTGTAATGCCCCAGCCGTTTTCCAAGACTTTGTGAACAACATCTTCTGGGATATGCTCACCACCTCCGTCGTAGTCTATCTGAATGATATTCTCATCTACTCTCCAGATATTGACTCCCACCGGAGAGATGTTCGCAAAGTCTTCGACCTCTTACGAGCAAACTCCCTCTACGCCAAGTTGGAGAAGTGTGTGTTTGAGCAGGAGTCCTTGCCTTTCTTGGGCTATATCATCTCTGCCCAGGGATTGGCTATGGATCCTGCAAAGCTACAGGCTGTGATGGACTGGCAGGAACCCCATTCTCTAAAAGCGGTGCAGCGCTTTATGGGGTTCATTAATTACTATCGCCAGTTCATTCCTCACTTTTCAACTTTGGTAGCTCCCTTGGTTGCCCTCACCAAGAAGGGAGCAAATCCCAAATTGTGGTTGGAGGAGGTCTCCAAGGCCTTTCTTGCTATTAAGTCACACTTCGCTAGCGCTCCCATCCTACATCGCCCCGATGTAGAGAAGCCGTTTATAATGGAGGTTGATGCCTCATCCGTTGGTGCTGGAGCAGTCCTCTTCCAAAATGATGCTCAAGGTGGGAAGCATCCTTGCTTCTTCTTTTCCAAGACCTTCTCACCAGCGGAGAGGAATTATTCCATCGGGGACAGTGAGTTGCTAGCCATGAAGTTGGCTTTCTCAGAGTGGAGACACCTCCTAGAGAGGGCTCGCATTCCCTTCCAGGTTTTTACAGACCACAAAAATTTGGTGTACTTACAGACAGCCCAGCGGCTAAATTCTCGCCAGGCCAGATGGTCCCTGTTCTTCTCCCGGTTCCATTTCACCCTCCATTTTCTCTCCAGGGAGAACATTCATGCCGACGCTCTCTCCCGCTCCGTAGTGTCATCAGAGGAGGAGGAGCCTTGGCTTATTGTCCCTTCTGAGAGCCTGAGAACCGTGGCTCCGGTTTCGCTAGAGTCTGTGCCCCCAGGCAAGACTTTTGTACCATCAAATTTGCAACCAGAGGTTCTCTCTTGGGCTCATTCGTCCAGGGTGGGTGGACCTTTTGGGACCAAGAGGACATTTGAGCTTCAGGTGAGGACATACTGGTGGCCGCATATGGCTCGTGACGTCGGGGATTATATTTGGGCGTGTGTCTCCTGTGCCAAGAATTAGTCTCCTCGGCAATGACCTGCTGGGCTACGTTACCTCCTGGGAGATGGTCAGCAGGCAGGCCCTGGGAGATGGTTGGGATGGACTTCGTGGTGGGCTTACCTAAGTCTCGTAGCTGCACCGTTATCTGGGTAGTCACCGATCATTTTTCTAAAATGGTGCACTTCCACGGTTACCTTCTGCACGGGCCTTTGCAGCATTGTTCATAAAACATTTTCCATCTACATGGCATGCCTGACAAAATTGTCAGTGATCGTGGTCCCCAGGTCGGGTCTTGGTTTTGCAGAGCTCTGTCGTTTACTCTGCATTGAGCTGAATCTCTCTTCTGCATACCATCCCGAGATGAATGGGTTGGTAGAGAGGGCCAACTGGACTCTGGTGACATACCTGCGACATTTTGTCTCTGCTAGGCAGGATGACTGGGCATCTTTGCTACCTTGGGCGGAATTTGCTTTGAACAATGCCGTAGTCGACTCCACTGGGTAGACTCTGTTTCTCCTTAATTACGACCAGCATCCGCGTGTCCCTGTGCCCATGCCCGTGTCATCCACTGATTCCAGCATGGCAGACTGGGCAGTGGAGCCAAGTGACATTTGGGCCCACACACAGGATGCCATTCGGGCCTCCAAGGAGAGAATGAAGGTTTCTGCCGATGCACACCGGCGCTCCGCTCCGACCTTCGCTCCTGGCGACTTAGTGTGGCTCTCCGCCCGTAACATCAGGCTGCGAGTTGAGTCCACCAAGTTTGTGCCTCCTTACATTGGTCATTTTAAGGTTCTGGAACAGGTTAACCCTGTGGTCAATCGTTTGGCTATTCCTCCGCACCTTGGTATCACCGACACCTTTCATGTCTCCCTCTTAAAGCCCGTCTATATGTCCCATTTTTCCGAGTCATCTGCCGGGACATCGGGTTCATTCATGGATGAGTATGAGGTGAACTCTATCTTGGGGTGAAAAGTGGTACGTAGCAAGAAATACTATCTGGTGGACTGGAAGGGTCATGGCCCATAGGATAGAACCTGGGAACCTGTGGAGCACATTCGGGCTCTGCGGCTCATTGCAGCCTTTGAAAGTAGCGAGGCTCAAGGAGGAAGGGGGGTAATGTTAGGTGTCGAGTTCCCGCCACTGCTCAGGGAGAATCTTGAGCCATGCCTGCTGCCGTCTCCCATTCTCCTCCAGCCGCAGTGGAACCTGATCAGCGGAGATGTCGGTCCCAGCGTCTGGCTCAGCCTGATACTGTGCGAATGGTTACTGCTGCTTTTCCAGGCTATGCCTTTGTAGCCAGCACTGGTCAGCGGCGAGCAGGCTTTTCTGGGACTAAGTCCTGTTTTTCACACACTGAGCATGCCCATGGGAGGACCTCTCATTGGAGGTCGGGGGTCACATGCTCAGGCCCTGTAGCAGCTCCTATTGGTCCACCAGGAAGGTCCTGAAGAGCTGCAACTAGAAAAGGTTTGCATGGCTGCACGGCTATGCAGTAGTATCAAATTTGTTTGGCTTATGCCAGTGGATACCAACTCTATTCATATGTGATGTGAGGCTGCAGCTTTGGGACTGTACACGTAGGCAGGCAACTAGCGTCAGTGGGGGCAATTAGCCATTGGCTTAGCATCTGGTTCCAGAGCAAGCACAACCCTAGAGTAATAGTTTTGTGTACAGAGCGACTCTGTGATGCAGAGATCGCTTCCGGTTCACACGGGGTGAAGCTTAACCCAAGTGTGAGCTCAGAGTTTATCCACCATTACTTTGCAGCAGATATCACTGCACGGTGGACCCCGGGCTGCAAATTCACCTTGTAGCTACCTATCTATACTCGGTGTGTTACGCTAGCCCTAACATTGTGTTTCCCCCAGAGATCTGAGTTTACCACCTACGGACCATGGTCCGGACAGTACCACCTGGTAAGACACGCCTTCTCCATTACTAAGTACATGAGGGGATTAATACTTAATGGTGGCTCATTACCTGTTACATTTATTTCACAGCTCCGATGATCTCATTCTTATTGATGATTATTCCAATAGAGTAGGAACTTCCACGTATAATAGTAAGTTATCATTTCTAGATACCATTCAGGGTTGTTAGAAACAACACTGAATTTTCTGTACTATCATAGATCAGTTTCCAAATGTAACAAAGGCAAATTATAGAATGGTCAGTGCATTTTTAAATTAAAATTACATTAAAGGGGTAATCCTATTTTAGACAAGCTTTATTGGTGTGGGTTCAATGTCTGGGACACTTCCATATTGGGTGAACAACATTTCAGCATTTGGTCAAGAACATTATTCATACATGCTCTTAAGTCTGCCAGAAATGGGATTTGGGGATTTCTTCTCATGATGGCCCGTGCACTGAGCAGGTCACTGTAGCTGAATGTGCTTATTTTCCCCACGTGCATATAGGGAAACACTGAATACTTTATTAGGATTTATTTCTTTTGATATTGAGCCTCGGTCTTTGCTATTACAATATTCTAATAAGAGATTTATGCTGTGTTACCCCCACAGGTCTGATTTTACTTCAGATGATCCGGACAGTTCCATATGGTAAGACTTACATCTCCACCATAACTAGATACATGATAGGGATTAATAACTAATAGTGGCTCATATTCTGTTACATTTATTTCACATGTCCGATGACAGCACTATGTCATGATCTGCTTATTTTGTGGGATTAGGTAGTTCAGAGGTTAATCGGGACGACCTCTGGGAGGCTTCTTATAGCCTCATTGTGGGGTCATTCCTCGTCGCTTATACTTTGACCCTTGGCCAAGTGTGTGTGACCCTGCTGTGCCTGTGCTTTGTGCCTTTGCTACTTAATCCTTATCTGGTTCTGTCCCCGTTAAGAATTCTGCCTGTCCCTCCTGTACTGCGTTGCTATCTGTGTGTATTACGCCTTGCCTACGATCTGACTATTCTCTGCTTGCCCTCTCCGTGTATGACCCCCCTTTGTCCGACCTGAGTTCCCCTCTCCTCTACTCCAGGGTCCCTGTAGCATCCTGCAATCATCTCCAGCAGCAGAAAGCTAAATCCCGCCTCCTGTGGTCACATGATCGCTGGTCCTTAAGCTTCCTGCTATCCTCCGCGTCCCCTCTCATCACGCTGCTCAGGTCCCATCTGCCTAAGCTTTCCCCGCGGCATTTGACCCCGGGCTCTCCCACAGGGTGGGTGAGTCACCCTGCTCCGCCGTGGCAGTTCGCCGGTGCTGACAGGATCCCGATATTATAAGCGACCACACATTTTTTCTAGGATTGAGAAAGTTGTGTGTATTTTCTGTGCAAATTAGCAGCATGGATCCTCTGCAGGCTTTGGCCGATCAGGTCAGGCATCTAACCCAAATGTTCCAAAAGCTCAATGTGGAACAGCGCACGATGGCTGTTGTGAATTTGGATTCTGGGCTCCCCCGGTGGCTACTGGTGGAATTGAACTTGTGACATCATCTTCCCTGTTCACCTGTTCTGATTAGATCTGGGTGTCGCTATATAACCTGGCTTCTCTGTTAGATGCTTGCCGGTCAACAATGTTATCAGAAGCCTCTCTGTGCTTGTTCCTGCTCCCAGACATCTACTAGATAAGTTGAACATTCGTCCATGTTTTGTTTTTGTATTTTGGTTCCAGTTCACAGCTGCAGTTTCGTTACTGTGTCTGGAAAGCTCTTGTTGATCAGGAATTGCCACTCTGGTATTATGAGTTAATGCCAGAGTCCTAAAGTAATTTCTGGATGTGTTTTGTTAGGGTTTTCTACTGACCATGAAAGTATGCTTTCTGTCTTCTGCTATCTAGAAAGCGGACCTCAAATTTGCTAAAACTATTTTCCTGCTGCGTTTGTTGTTTCATCTCATATCACCGCCAATATATGTGGGGGGCTTCTGTCTCCTTTTTGGGCATTTCTCTAGAGGTGAGTCAGGTCTTATATTTCCCTCTGCTAGCATTATTTAGTTCTCCGGCCGGCGCTGGGCATATAGGGATAAAAAGTAGGACATGCTACCTGGCTACTTCTAGATGATGCGGTAGGTTTAGTTCATGGTCAGTACAGTTACATCTTCCAAGAGCTTGTTCCTATTGAGGCTTATGCTAGTTCTCTGGCCATGGAGATCATGACAGTTTGACCGGCCCATTAAAGGGTTAAAATCCTTGGCTGAGAAAGGAGAGAAATAAGAAGTCTGCTGAGAGTTTTTTTTTTTTTTTTTTTTTTTTTTTTTTTTCTCTGTGCTCTTAATTGGATCACTTGCCAGTCTGTCTATGCTGCAGTCTTTCTTTTTTTTCTCTCTCCTTCTAATCTTTGAATGGCTCTATGTTCACCTGTCTATAATGGATCTACAGAGTGTAACTGCAGGTTTGAATAATCTCGCCACGAAAGTACAAAGTTTGCAAGATTTTGTTGTTCATGCTCCGGTATCAGAGCCGAGAATTCCTTTGCCGGAATTCTTCTCAGGGAATAGATCTAGCTTTCAGAATTTTAGAAATAATTGTAAGTTATTTTTGTCCCTGAAATCTCGTTCTGCTGGAGACCCTGCACAGCAGGTTGGGATTGTGATTTCCTTGCTCCGCGGCGACCCTCAAGATTGGGCTTTTGCATTGGCACCAGGGGATCCTGCGTTGCGCAATGTGGATGCGTTTTTTCTGGCCTTGGGCTTGCTTTATGAGGAACCTCATTTGGAACTTCAGGCAGAAAAAACTTTGATGTCCCTATCGCAGGGGCAAGATGAAGCTGAAATTTACTGCCAAAGATTCCGTAAATGGTCTGTGCTTACTCAGTGGAATGAGTGCGCCCTGGCGGCGACTTTCAGAGAGGGTCTTTCTGATGCCATTAAGGATGTTATGGTGGGGTTCCCTGTGCCTGCAAGTCTGAATGAGTCCATGACAATGGCCATTCAGATCGATAGGCGTCTGCGGGAGCGCAAACCAGTGCACCATCTGGCGGTGTCCACTGAGAAGACGCCAGAAAACATGCAGTGTGATAGAATTCTGTCCAGAAGCGAGCGGCAGAATTTTAGACGGAAAAATGGGTTGTGTTTCTATTGTGGGGATTCTACTCATGTTATATCAGCATGCTCTAAGCGTACTAAAAAGCTTGATAAATCCGTTCCCATTGGCACTTTACAGTCTAAATTTATTTTGTCTGTGACCCTGATTTGCTCTTTGTCATCTATTACCACGGACGCCTATGTCGACTCTGGCGCCGCTTTGAGTCTTATGGATTGGTCCTTTGCCAATCGTTGTGGGTATGATTTGGAGCCTTTGGAGACTCTTATTCCTCTGAAGGGGATTGACTCCACCCCATTGGCTAATAATAAACCACAATACTGGACACAAGTGACTATGTGTATTAATCCGGATCACCAGGAGACTATTCGTTTTCTGGTGCTGTATAATCTACATGATGATTTGGTGCTAGGATTGCCATGGCTGCAGTCTCACAACCCAGTCCTTGACTGGAGAGCTATGTCTGTGTTGAGCTGGGGATGTAAGGGGACTCATGGGGACGTACCTTTGGTGTCCATTTCATCATCTATTCCCTCTGAAATCCCTGAGTTCCTGTCTGATTATCGTGACGTCTTTGAAGAACCCAAGCTGGGTTCGCTACCTCCGCACCGTGAGTGCGATTGTGCTATAGATTTAATTCCGGGTAGTAAATACCCAAAGGGTCGTTTATTTAATCTGTCTGTGCCTGAACATACTGCTATGCGAGAATATATAAAGGAGTCCTTGGAAAAGGGACATATTCGTCCATCGTCATCTCCCTTAGGAGCCGGTTTTTTCTTTGTGTCAAAAAAAGACGGCTCTTTGAGACCATGTATTGATTATCGGCTTTTGAATAAAATCACTGTAAAATATCAATACCCATTGCCGTTGCTGACTGATTTGTTTGCTCGCATAAAGGGGGCCAAGTGGTTCTCTAAGATTGATCTCCGTGGGGCGTATAATTTGGTGCGGATCAGGCAGGGGGATGAGTGGAAAACCGCATTTAATACGCCCGAGGGCCACTTTGAGTATTTAGTGATGCCTTTTGGTCTTTCTAATGCCCCTTCAGTCTTCCAGTCCTTTATGCATGATATTTTCCGCGATTTTTTGGATAAATTTATGATAGTGTATCTGGATGATATTCTGATTTTTTCGGATGATTGGGACTCTCATGTCCGGCAAGTTAAGAGGGTTTTTCAGGTTTTGCGGTCTAATTCTCTGTGTGTCAAGGGTTCTAAGTGCGTTTTTGGGGTTCAGAGAATTTCCTTTTTGGGATATATTTTTTCTCCCTCTTCCATTGAGATGGATCCTGTCAAGGTTCAAGCTATTTGTGATTGGACGCAGCCCTCTTCTCTTAAAAGTCTTCAGAAATTTTTGGGCTTTGCCAACTTTTATCGTCGATTTATTTCTGGTTTTTCGGATGTCGTTAAGCCATTGACCGATTTGACTAGACAGGGTGCTGATGTTGCTAATTGGTCCCCTGATGCTGTGGAGGCCTTTCAGGAGCTTAAGCGCCGTTTTTCTTCTGCCCCTGTGTTGCGTCAGCCTGATGTGACTCTTCCTTTTCAGGTTGAGGTCGACGCTTCTGAGATCGGGGCTGGGGCAGTGTTGTCGCAGAAAAGTTCTGACTGCGCCGTGATGAGGCCTTGTGCCTTCTTTTCCCGTAAATTTTCGCCCGCTGAGCGGAATTATGATGTTGGGAATCGGGAGCTTTTGGCCATGAAGTGGGCGTTTGAGGAGTGGCGCCATTGGCTCGAGGGGGCCAGACATCAGGTGGTGGTATTGACTGACCACAAAAATTTGATCTATCTTGAGACCGCCAGGCGCCTGAATCCTAGACAGGCGCGCTGGTCATTATTTTTCTCTCGGTTTAATTTTGTGGTATCGTACCTACCGGGTTCTAAGAATGTTAAGGCGGATGCCCTTTCTAGGAGTTTTGAGCCTGATTCACCCGGCAACTCTGACCCCACAGGTATTCTTAAGGAGGGAGTTATCTTGTCAGCCGTTTCTCCAGACCTGCGGCGGGCCTTGCAGGAGTTTCAGGCGGATAGACCGGATCGTTGTCCGCCTGATAGGTTGTTTGTTCCTGATGATTGGACCAGTAGAGTCATCTCTGAGGTACATTCTTCTGCATTGGCAGGTCATCCTGGAATTTTTGGTACCAGGGATTTGGTGGCAAGATCCTTCTGGTGGCCTTCCCTGTCACGAGATGTGCGAGGCTTTGTGCAGTCTTGTGACGTTTGTGCTCGGGCCAAGCCTTGTTGTTCTCGGGCTAGTGGATTATTGTTGCCCTTGCCTATTCCTAAGAGGCCTTGGACACACATCTCGATGGATTTTATTTCAGATCTGCCTGTTTCTCAGAAGATGTCTGTCATCTGGGTGGTGTGTGACCGTTTTTCTAAGATGGTCCATTTGGTTCCCCTGCCCAAATTGCCTTCTTCTTCCGAGTTGGTGCCCCTGTTTTTTCAAAATGTTGTTCGTTTGCATGGTATTCCTGAGAATATCGTTTCTGACAGAGGAACCCAATTTGTGTCTAGATTTTGGCGGGCATTCTGTGCTAGGATGGGCATAGATTTGTCTTTTTCGTCTGCTTTTCACCCTCAGACTAATGGCCAGACCGAGCGGACTAATCAGACCCTGGAGACATATCTGAGGTGTTTTGTGTCTGCTGACCAGGATGATTGGGTTGCTTTTTTGCCATTGGCGGAGTTCGCCCTCAATAATCGGGCCAGCTCTGCCACTTTGGTGTCCCCGTTTTTCTGTAATTCGGGGTTCCACCCTCGATTTTCCTCCGGTCAGATGGAATCCTCGGATTGCCCTGGAGTGGATGCGGTGGTGGAGAGATTGCATCATATCTGGGGGCAGGTGATGGACAATTTAAAGTTGTCCCAGGAGAAGACTCAGCTTTTTGCCAACCGTCACCGTCGTGTTGGTCCTCGGCTTTGTGTTGGAGATTTGGTGTGGTTGTCTTCTCGTTTTGTCCCTATGAGGGTCTCATCTCCTAAGTTTAAGCCTCGGTTCATCGGTCCGTATAAAATATTGGAGATTCTTAACCCTGTTTCCTTCCGTTTGGACCTCCCTGCATCCTTTTCTATTCATAACGTTTTTCATCGGTCGTTATTGCGCAGGTATGAGGCACCGGTTGTGCCTTCCGTTGAGCCTCCTGCTCCGGTGTTGGTTGAGGGTGAGTTGGAGTACGTTGTGGAAAAAATCCTAGACTCCCGTGTTTCCAGACGGAGACTCCAGTATCTGGTCAAGTGGAAGGGATACGGCCAGGAGGATAATTCTTGGGTCACTGCATCTGATGTTCATGCCTCTGATCTGGTTCGTGCCTTTCATAGGGCCCATCCTGATCGCCCTGGTGGTTCTGGTGAGGGTTCGGTGCCCCCTCCTTGAGGGGGGGGTACTGTTGTGAATTTGGATTCTGGGCTCCCCCGGTGGCTACTGGTGGAATTGAACTTGTGACATCATCTTCCCTGTTCACCTGTTCTGATTAGATCTGGGTGTCGCTATATAACCTGGCTTCTCTGTTAGATGCTTGCCGGTCAACAATGTTATCAGAAGCCTCTCTGTGCTTGTTCCTGCTCCCAGACATCTACTAGATAAGTTGAACATTCGTCCATGTTTTGTTTTTGTATTTTGGTTCCAGTTCACAGCTGCAGTTTCGTTACTGTGTCTGGAAAGCTCTTGTTGATCAGGAATTGCCACTCTGGTATTATGAGTTAATGCCAGAGTCCTAAAGTAATTTCTGGATGTGTTTTGTTAGGGTTTTCTACTGACCATGAAAGTATGCTTTCTGTCTTCTGCTATCTAGAAAGCGGACCTCAAATTTGCTAAAACTATTTTCCTGCTGCGTTTGTTGTTTCATCTCATATCACCGCCAATATATGTGGGGGGCTTCTGTCTCCTTTTTGGGCATTTCTCTAGAGGTGAGTCAGGTCTTATATTTCCCTCTGCTAGCATTATTTAGTTCTCCGGCCGGCGCTGGGCATATAGGGATAAAAAGTAGGACATGCTACCTGGCTACTTCTAGATGATGCGGTAGGTTTAGTTCATGGTCAGTACAGTTACATCTTCCAAGAGCTTGTTCCTATTGAGGCTTATGCTAGTTCTCTGGCCATGGAGATCATGACAGATGGCACATAGCTAACAGCAGTTGGTGGACACCGTGCAGGGGGCCGTTGCGGCAGGGTCTCCTGTTCCGGGAGTAGGGACATATCTGTGGTCTCCCCTGAATCTCCAGTCAAATTGCCTGACTTCTTTTTGGGGGATAAAAAGGAGTTTAGGTGTCATGATCTCCATGGCCAGAGAACTAGCATAAGCCTCTATAGGAACAAGCTCTTGGAAGATGTAACTGTACTGACCATGAACTAAACCTACCGCATCATCTAGAAGTAGCCAGGTAGCATGTCCTACTTTTTATCCCTATATGCCCAGCGCCGGCCGGAGAACTAAATAATGCTAGCAGAGGGAAATATAAGACCTGACTCACCTCTAGAGAAATGCCCAAAAGGAGACAGAAGCCCCCCACATATATTGGCGGTGATATGAGATGAAACAACAAACGCAGCAGGAAAATAGTTTTAGCAAATTTGAGGTCCGCTTTCTAGATAGCAGAAGACAGAAAGCATACTTTCATGGTCAGTAGAAAACCCTAACAAAACACATCCAGAAATTACTTTAGGACTCTGGCATTAACTCATAATACCAGAGTGGCAATTCCTGATCAACAAGAGCTTTCCAGACACAGTAACGAAACTGCAGCTGTGAACTGGAACCAAAATACAAAAACAAAACATGGACGAATGTCCAACTTATCTAGTAGATGTCTGGGAGCAGGAACAAGCACAGAGAGGCTTCTGATAACATTGTTGACCGGCAAGCATCTAACAGAGAAGCCAGGTTATATAGCGACACCCAGATCTAATCAGAACAGGTGAACAGGGAAGATGATGTCACAAGTTCAATTCCACCAGTAGCCACCGGGGGAGCCCAGAATCCAAATTCACAACAGTACCCCCCCCTCAAGGAGGGGGCACCGAACCCTCACCAGAACCACCAGGGCGATCAGGATGGGCCCTATGAAAGGCACGAACCAGATCAGAGGCATGAACATCAGATGCAGTGACCCAAGAATTATCCTCCTGGCCGTATCCCTTCCACTTGACCAGATACTGGAGTCTCCGTCTGGAAACACGGGAGTCTAGGATTTTTTCCACAACGTACTCCAACTCACCCTCAACCAACACCGGAGCAGGAGGCTCAACGGAAGGCACAACCGGTGCCTCATACCTGCGCAATAACGACCGATGAAAAACGTTATGAATAGAAAAGGATGCAGGGAGGTCCAAACGGAAGGAAACAGGGTTAAGAATCTCCAATATTTTATACGGACCGATGAACCGAGGCTTAAACTTAGGAGATGAGACCCTCATAGGGACAAAACGAGAAGACAACCACACCAAATCTCCAACACAAAGCCGAGGACCAACACGACGGTGACGGTTGGCAGAAAGCTGAGTCTTCTCCTGGGACAACTTTAAATTGTCCATCACCTGCCCCCAGATATGATGCAATCTCTCCACCACCGCATCCACTCCAGGACAATCCGAGGATTCCATCTGACCGGAGGAAAATCGAGGATGGAACCCCGAATTACAGAAAAACGGGGAAACCAAGGTGGCAGAGCTGGCCCGATTATTGAGGGCGAACTCCGCCAATGGCAAAAAAGCAACCCAATCATCCTGGTCAGCAGACACAAAACACCTCAGATATGTCTCCAGGGTCTGATTAGTCCGCTCGGTCTGGCCATTAGTCTGAGGGTGAAAAGCAGACGAAAAAGACAAATCTATGCCCATCCTAGCACAAAATGCCCGCCAAAATCTAGACACAAATTGGGTTCCTCTGTCAGAAACGATATTCTCAGGAATACCATGCAAACGAACAACATTTTGAAAAAACAGGGGCACCAACTCGGAAGAAGAAGGCAATTTGGGCAGGGGAACCAAATGAACCATCTTAGAAAAACGGTCACACACCACCCAGATGACAGACATCTTCTGAGAAACAGGCAGATCTGAAATAAAATCCATCGAGATGTGTGTCCAAGGCCTCTTAGGAATAGGCAAGGGCAACAATAATCCACTAGCCCGAGAACAACAAGGCTTGGCCCGAGCACAAACGTCACAAGACTGCACAAAGCCTCGCACATCTCGTGACAGGGAAGGCCACCAGAAGGATCTTGCCACCAAATCCCTGGTACCAAAAATTCCAGGATGACCTGCCAACGCAGAAGAATGCACCTCAGAGATGACTTTACTGGTCCAATCATCAGGAACAAACAGCCTATCAGGCGGACAACGATCCGGTCTATCCGCCTGAAACTCCTGCAAGGCCCGCCGCAGGTCTGGAGAAACAGCTGACAAGATAACTCCCTCCTTAAGAATACCTGTGGGGTCAGAGTTGCCAGGTGAATCAGGCTCAAAACTCCTAGAAAGGGCATCCGCCTTAACATTCTTAGAACCTGGTAGGTACGATACCACAAAATTAAACCGAGAAAAAAATAATGACCAGCGCGCCTGTCTAGGATTCAGGCGCCTGGCGGTCTCAAGATAAATCAAATTTTTGTGGTCAGTCAATACCACCACCTGATGTCTGGCCCCCTCAAGCCAATGGCGCCACTCCTCAAACGCCCACTTCATGGCCAAAAGCTCCCGATTCCCAACATCATAATTCCGCTCAGCGGGCGAAAATTTACGGGAAAAGAAGGCACAAGGCCTCATCACGGCGCAGTCAGAACTTTTCTGCGACAACACTGCCCCAGCTCCGATCTCAGAAGCGTCGACCTCAACCTGAAAAGGAAGAGTCACATCAGGCTGACGCAACACAGGGGCAGAAGAAAAACGGCGCTTAAGCTCCTGAAAGGCCTCCACAGCATCAGGGGACCAATTAGCAACATCAGCACCCTGTCTAGTCAAATCGGTCAATGGCTTAACGACATCCGAAAAACCAGAAATAAATCGACGATAAAAGTTGGCAAAGCCCAAAAATTTCTGAAGACTTTTAAGAGAAGAGGGCTGCGTCCAATCACAAATAGCTTGAACCTTGACAGGATCCATCTCAATGGAAGAGGGAGAAAAAATATATCCCAAAAAGGAAATTCTCTGAACCCCAAAAACGCACTTAGAACCCTTGACACACAGAGAATTAGACCGCAAAACCTGAAAAACCCTCTTAACTTGCCGGACATGAGAGTCACAGTCATCCGAAAAAATCAGAATATCATCCAGATACACTATCATAAATTTATCCAAAAAATCGCGGAAAATATCATGCATAAAGGACTGGAAGACTGAAGGGGCATTAGAAAGACCAAAAGGCATCACCAAATACTCAAAGTGGCCCTCGGGCGTATTAAATGCGGTTTTCCACTCATCCCCCTGCCTGATCCGCACCAAATTATACGCCCCACGGAGATCAATCTTAGAGAACCACCTGGCCCCCTTTATGCGAGCAAACAAATCAGTCAGCAACGGCAATGGGTATTGATATTTAACCGTGATTTTATTCAAAAGCCGATAATCAATACATGGTCTCAAAGAGCCGTCTTTTTTTGACACAAAGAAAAAACCGGCTCCTAAGGGAGATGACGATGGACGAATATGTCCCTTTTCCAAGGACTCCTTTATATATTCTCGCATAGCAGTATGTTCAGGCACAGACAGATTAAATAAACGACCCTTTGGGTATTTACTACCCGGAATTAAATCTATAGCACAATCGCACTCACGGTGCGGAGGTAGTGAACCCAGCTTGGGTTCTTCAAAGACGTCACGATAATCAGACAGGAACTCAGGGATTTCAGAGGGAATAGATGATGAAATGGACACCAAAGGTACGTCCCCATGAGTCCCCTTACATCCCCAGCTCAACACAGACATAGCTCTCCAGTCAAGGACTGGGTTGTGAGACTGCAGCCATGGCAATCCCAGCACCAAATCCTCATGTAGATTATACAGCACTAGAAAACGAATAGTCTCCTGGTGATCCGGATTAATACACATAGTCACTTGTGTCCAGTATTGTGGTTTATTATTAGCCAATGGGGTGGAGTCAATCCCCTTCAGAGGAATAAGAGTTTCCAAAGGCTCTAAATCATACCCACAACGATTGGCAAAGGACCAATCCATAAGACTCAAAGCGGCGCCAGAGTCGATATAGGCGTCAGTAGTAATAGATGACAAAGAGCAAATCAGGGTCACAGACAAAACAAATTTAGACTGTAAAGTGCCAATGGAAACGGATTTATCAAGCTTTTTAGTACGCTTAGAGCACGCTGATATAACATGAGTAGAATCCCCACAATAGAAACACAACCCATTTTTCCGTCTAAAATTCTGCCGCTCGCTTCTGGACAGAATTCTATCACACTGCATGCTTTCTGGCGTCTTCTCAGTGGACACTGCCAGATGGTGCACAGGTTTGCGCTCCCGCAGACGCCTATCGATCTGAATGGCCATTGTCATGGACTCATTCAGACCCGCAGGCACAGGGAACCCCACCATAACATCCTTAATGGCATCAGAGAGACCCTCTCTGAAAGTAGCCGCCAAGGCACACTCATTCCACTGAGTAAGCACAGACCATTTACGGAATCTTTGGCAGTAAATTTCAGCTTCATCTTGCCCCTGCGATAGGGACATCAAAGTTTTTTCTGCCTGAAGTTCCAAATGAGGTTCCTCATACAGCAAGCCCAAGGCCAAAAAAAACGCATCCACATTGCGCAACGCAGGATCCCCTGGTGCCAATGCAAAAGCCCAGTCTTGAGGGTCGCCGCGGAGCAAGGAAATCACAATCCCAACCTGCTGTGCAGAGTCTCCAGCAGAACGAGATTTCAGGGACAAAAATAGCTTACAATTATTTCTAAAATTCTGAAAGCTAGATCTATTCCCTGAGAAGAATTCCGGCAAAGGAATTCTCGGCTCAGATACCGGAGCATGAATAATAAAATCTTGCAAATTTTGTACTTTCGTGGTGAGATTATTCAAACCTGCAGTTACACTCTGAAGATCCATTATTAACAGGTAAACACAAAGCCATTCAAAGATTATAAGGAGAGAGAAAAAAAAGAAAGACTGCAGCATAGACAGACTGGCAAGTGATCCAATTAAGAGCACAGAGGAAAAAAAAAAAAAAAAAAAAAACTCTCAGCAGACTTCTTATTTCTCTCCTTTCTCAGCCAAGGATTTTAACCCTTTAGTGGGCCGGTCAAACTGTCATGATCTCCATGGCCAGAGAACTAGCATAAGCCTCTATAGGAACAAGCTCTTGGAAGATGTAACTGTACTGACCATGAACTAAACCTACCGCATCATCTAGAAGTAGCCAGGTAGCATGTCCTACTTTTTATCCCTATATGCCCAGCGCCGGCCGGAGAACTAAATAATGCTAGCAGAGGGAAATATAAGACCTGACTCACCTCTAGAGAAATGCCCAAAAGGAGACAGAAGCCCCCCACATATATTGGCGGTGATATGAGATGAAACAACAAACGCAGCAGGAAAATAGTTTTAGCAAATTTGAGGTCCGCTTTCTAGATAGCAGAAGACAGAAAGCATACTTTCATGGTCAGTAGAAAACCCTAACAAAACACATCCAGAAATTACTTTAGGACTCTGGCATTAACTCATAATACCAGAGTGGCAATTCCTGATCAACAAGAGCTTTCCAGACACAGTAACGAAACTGCAGCTGTGAACTGGAACCAAAATACAAAAACAAAACATGGACGAATGTCCAACTTATCTAGTAGATGTCTGGGAGCAGGAACAAGCACAGAGAGGCTTCTGATAACATTGTTGACCGGCAAGCATCTAACAGAGAAGCCAGGTTATATAGCGACACCCAGATCTAATCAGAACAGGTGAACAGGGAAGATGATGTCACAAGTTCAATTCCACCAGTAGCCACCGGGGGAGCCCAGAATCCAAATTCACAACATTTAGGTCCCTCAGGGAGGGATGTCAGCTTTTTTTTCTTTAAGGCCCCGTTCCTCTGGGGACGAGTTCCAGAGGGTAGGAGTCGTTATTTCTCTACTGCGAGGTGCCCCCCAAGCATGGGCATTTTCTCTGTCTCCCACCACCCCCCGAGAGGACAGTCAATGCTTTCTTTGAAGCCTTGGGCCGCATATATGATGAGCCTGACAGAGTACGTATGGCTGAAGATATGGTCATGAGTGTGCGTCAGGGTAAACGCTTGGCTGAGTGGTTTTGTGCAGAGTTTGAAAGCTGGGCAGCAGAGGTCTCATGGCATGATGCCACCCCTAGGGGCTTATTCCGCAGAGGCCTGTCCAAACGCCTCCAAGATGCTCTGGCCCTCCATCCACCACCTGACACCTTGAAGGATTCCATAACTCAGACCGTGCGTATGGACCGCAGGCTGCGGGCTAGGGGTATCATGAAGTCCGAGACATCGCTATTCTCCAGCAGCAAAAAGACCGGTGTCACTCCTGAACCCATGGAGATTGGCGCCACTTCAGTCAAGGAGAAGGAGAGGAAACGCCACCGGGAGAAGCAGCTGTTTTATTGCGGGGAGTCTGGTCATTGGAAAACGGATTGCCCCTCGTGCCCATCGTCCTCCAAAGTGACTGGAAATGACTAGGTCTGGGTAGTGGTCAAGGAGGCTGCCCAGACCTTCAGGTACTTTCTTCCTCATGTCCTAAAGTTTTGCTAAGGGTTGAACTGTTGGTAGACAATGTCAGTGTTTTCTCTACAGCACTGGTGGACAGTGGTTCATCACTCAACCTGGTCAGCTTTGATGTCGTTTCCCAACACCAGATAGGGACAGTCAGGCTTCCTACACCTCTTAAAGTTATGGCCATCGACTCATCTCCTCTTACCCGAACTGGGATCATTTCTGTTTCTGAAAAGTTTGTGTTGAAAATTGGTTCTTCCCACACGGAATAGATTGAATGTTTTGTCATGGACAAATTGCCCGCAGGGCTGGTGCTGGACATGCCGTGGCTTCAGTGCCATAACCCAGTAATTGACTGGGAATCGAGGGAGATTGTTAAGTGGGGGTCCAAGTGTGCTCACTGTTACCATAAATTAATTTGTGTGAACATCGCAAAACCTGTCTCTGTGTCTCCTATTAGTCTGGAGGGTATTCCGGAGTACCTGAGAGACTTTGAGGACGTGTTTTCTGAGAGTGAGGCTGAGGCGTTACCCCCTCATAGGCCATTTGATGCCATCGATCTGATTCCAGGAGCCAAATTGCCCAAAGCTCGCCTGTTCAATCTGTCGGGCCCCAAGCGCCTAACTATGAAACAGTATATTTCTGAAAGTCTCCGTAAGGGGCACATAAGACCCTCAGTTTCACCGGTAGCAGCGGAGATTTTTTTTGTTAAGAGAAAAGATGGCGGCCTACGTCCCTGCCTCAACTTTCGAGATCTAAATAAAATTACTGTCAGGAATACATATCCCCTACCGTTGATTCCTAATCTTTGTAACCAGTTTTTGGCCCCTCTCTCCCTTCCAAAAGTTCAGCCCAAAGATTACACAGCTCTTCTCTCTAAAATCACTCCCCACCCAAAGACACCTTACAATCAATGGCAAATAACAAAACTCCAGGTCCAGATTGTCTCCCTGTGGGATATTATAAAAAAATTTCGGACTTGCTCCTCCCTCAACTAGTCTCTCTTTTTAACTCATTCCTGGTAGGAGATACCCCATCTAAGCAGACCCTAGAGGCTCACATAACCGTTATCCCTAAGGAGGGGAGAGACGGTAGCTTTTGTGGTAATTACAGACCTATCTTGTTGCTCAACACAGATATAAAATTATGGGCAAAGATCCTTGCTTCCAGAATTAATACCGTTCTGGACTCTTTAATCTACCCTGATCAAGTTGGCTTCGTTAAAGGCTGAGAGGGTAAAGATAATGAAACAAAAATTCTCCTAGCTATCTCTCACGCGAGGCACTCTGGTACCCCTCTATCAACAGATGCCGAGAAGGCCTTCCATACAGTCAGTTGGCATTATATCGTATGCACCTTACGGAAGTTTGACTCCCCCCCCCCTTTATCGATGCCATTATGACTCTATACTCAACCCCAACCGCTAAGGTCAGAGTAAATGGGTTACTATCGGACCTGTTCGTGAATAGAAATGGCAACAGACAAGGTTGCTCTCTCTCCCCACCCTTTTTGTGATGGTAATGGAGACCCTGATTCAAAAAATAAGACAGGATGCAGAGATTAGGGGTCTTGTAATAGACCATTTTGAGTTTAAGACAGCAGCTTTTGCAGATGATCTTTTGCTTCTAATCTCGAACCCCACAACAGCTTTCCCTACTCTCCTGAACCTGCTTGATGAGTTTGGGGTTGTTTCCAACTTCAAAGTCAACATGAATAAGTCTGAAGTTCTGAATATTTCGACAACCGAGGCGGTTGTGTTTTCGGGCTCCCTCTTGTGGTCACAGGTGGTATTGTGTGAGTTTTGGTTTTGGGCTCCCCCTGGTGGCTTTGTTTGTTATCCTGTGGATCTGTGGCTGAATCAGCTGCCTCGTTATGCACTAGGGAGTTTCCTATTTAGCTCTGCTTCACCTCCACTTGTTGCCGGCTGTCGATGTATTCAGTGCTATTCTGATCTCCCCTGATTATCTTCGTTTTCAGTCTCTTCTGGAGAAGCTAAGTTTCTGTTTGATTATTTTTTGCTCATCAGTCTGCAATATGATTTCAGTGTATGATGAGTTTAGTCCAGCTTGCTAATATGTGAGTTCTTGCTGCTGGTAAGCTCTGGGGTATGGAGTTGCTTCCCCCGCACCGTTAGTTGGTGGGGGGCTCGAGCAATCTCTGCGTGGATATTTTGCTTAGGGTTTTCTATTGACCGCACAGCTCCCTTCCTATTTTCTGCTATCTAGTGTTAGCGGGCCTCATTTGCTAAATCTATTTCATCTCTGCGTTTGTGCTTTCCCCTTAACTCACCGTTAATATTTGTGGGGGGCTTTTCTATATCTTTGGGGTAATTTCTCTGAGGCAAGTAAGGACTTTACTTTCCCTCTAGGAATAGGTAGTTTCTCAGGCCGTGAAGAGACGTCTAGGATTTTCAGGTAATGTTCCACGGCTGCCTATAGTTGTTTGCAGATATGATCAGGTTGCGGTCAATCCAGATACCACTTCCACAGAGCTGGTCATCGGTTTAGTTACTTAGCTAGTCAAACTTGCGATCCTTGCCACTAGGATCATAACAGGTGGTCTCAGAACTCAAACGGATAACTCCTTTTAAGTGGCCCTCTGAGAAGCTGAAATATTTGGGGGTCTTCCTAATGGCAGATCGGTAGGATTAATATAATTAAATCCTATATCCTCCCCCAAAATTTTTTACCTTATGAATATGGTCCCCATTCCTCTCCTTAAGTCATTTTTCTTAATTGCAAATAGACTGGTCACTAAATTCGTGTGGAGGGCTAGGAGGGCTAGACTCCTGTTAAGGACTGGTAATTTAGGAGCGACATGCGACTAGCTCTGAGCAGGTGGTAACTATACAGACCGCAGTTCCTGATCTTAACACAACACTAGCAGTAGCCGTGGGATGTTCCTGTCACTCTCTGGACACCTTGTCACAGCCGGAGAACTAGCTACCCCTAAAGGTAGAAACAGGAAAGCTATCTTGCCTCAGAGAAAATCCCCAAAGGATAGGACAGCCCCCCACAAATATTGACTGTGAGAGAAGGAAATGACATACGTAGTATGAAACAAGATTTAGCAAAGGAGGCCACTTCTAGCTAGATAGACAGTAAGGAAAGGACACTGTGCGGTCGGTAATAAAAACTAGAAAAAGTCCACCATAGAGATATGCAAAAAATCTCCACACCTGACTAAAGGTGTGGAGGGCAAAATCTGCAGCCCAGAGCTTCCAGCTTAGCTAAATAGATCCATACTGATAAGCTGGACAAATGAGCAAAACATAGAATGTGCTGAACAATAAGTCCACAACAAGTGGACTGCAAAAGAACAAGCAAGGACTTATCTGCTGAACTGGACAGAGTGTCAGGGAAATCCAAAAGAGCAGTGGCTCCAAGCAGGAACAATTGACAACTGGCATTGATTGAGGGATAAGGCCAGACTAAAATAGCCAAGCCAGAAAGACGATCAGTGGAAGCAGCTGCTGATGCTAAATCCAAGAAGCAGCTATACCACTCAAAACCACAGGAGGGAGCCCAAGAGCAGAATTCACAAAAGTGCTACTTACAACCACCGGAGGGAGCCCAAGAGCGGATTTCACAACAGTACCCCCCCCTTGAGGAGGGGTCACCAAACCCTCACCAGAGCCCCCAGGCCGATCAGGATGAGACAAGTGAAAAGCACGAACCAAATCGGCAGCATGGACATCGGAGGCAACCACCCAAGAATTATCCTCCTGGCCATAACCCTTCCACTTAACAAGATACTGAAGCCTCCGCCTCGAAAAACGAGAATCTAAAATTTTCCCAACCACATATTCCAACTCCCCTTCAACCAACACCAGGGCAGGAGGATCAACAGAGGGAACAACGGGTACCACATATCTCCGCAACAAAGATCTATGGAAAACATTGTGGATAGCAAAAGAGGCTGGAAGGGCCAAACGAAAAGACACTGGATTGATAATCTCAGAGATCTTATAAGGACCAATAAACCGAGGCTTGAACTTAGGGGAAGAAACCTTCATAGGAACATGACGAGAAGATAACCAGACTAAATCCCCCACACGAAGCCGACCAACACACCGATGGCGGTTAGCAAAACGCTGAGCCTTTTCCTGAGACGTCAAATTGTCTACCACATGAGTCCAAATCTGCTGTAACCTGTCCATCACAGAATCTACACCAGGACAATCAGAAGGCTCAACCTGCCCTGAAGAAAAACGGGGATGGAAACCAAAATTACAAAAAAAAGGCGAAACCAAAGTAGCCGAACTGGCCCGATTATTAAGGGCAAACTCGGCCAACGGCAAGAAAGCCACCCAATCATCCTGATCAGCAGACACAAAGCATCTCAAATAGGTTTCCAAGGTTTGATTAGTTCGCTCAGTTTGGCCATTTGTCTGAGGATGGAACGCCGAAGAAAAAGACAAATTAATGCCCATCCTAGCACAAAAGGCCCGCCAAAACCTGGAAACAAACTGGGAACCTCTGTCAGACACAATATTTTCCGGAATGCCATGCAAACGAACCACATGCTGAAAGAACAATGGAACCAAATCAGAGGAGGAAGGCAATTTAGGCAAAGGTACCAAATGGACCATTTTAGAGAACCGGTCACAAACCACCCAGATAACAGACATCCTCTGGGACACAGGAAGATCCAAAATAAAATCCATGGAAATATGCGTCCAGGGCCTCTCAGGGACAGGCAAAGGCAAAAGCAACCCACTAGAGCGGGAACAGCAAGGCTTAGCCCGGGCACAAGTCCCACAGGACTGCACAAAAGAACGCACATCCCGCGACAAGGAAGGCCACCAAAAGGACCTAGCCACCAAATCTCTGGTACCAAAAATCCCAGGATGACCGGCCAACACCGAACAATGGACCTCAGAAATTACCTTACTTGTCCATCTATCAGGAACAAACAGCTTCCCCACAGGACAGCGGTCAGGTTTATCAGCCTGAAATTCCTGAACCACCTGCCGTAAATCAGGGGAGATGGCAGAAAGAATCACCCCTTCCCTAAGAATGCCAACCGGCTCAAGAACTCCAGGAGAATCAGGCAAAAAACTCCTAGAGAGGGCATCCGCTTTAACATTCTTAGATCCCGGAAGATACTAAAAAAATTGAAACGGGAGAAAAACAGGGACCATCGAGCCTGTCTAGGGTTCAGCCGCTTGGCCGACTCGCGGTAAATCAAATTCTTATGATCGGTCAAGACCACAACGCGGTGCTTGGCTCCCTCAAGCCAATGTCGCCACTCCTCAAATGCCCACTTCATAGCCAACAACTCACGATTGCCGACATCATAATTGCGTTCCGCAGGCGAAAACTTTCGGGAAAAGAAGGTACATGGTTTCATCAATGAACCATCAGAATTCCTCTGTGACAAAACGGCCCCTGCCCCAATCTCAGAAGCGTCAACCTCAACCTGAAAAGGAAGAGACACATCCGGCTGACGCAAGACAGGGGCAGAAGTAAATTGGCGCTTAAGCTCCTGAAAGGCCTCAACAGCCTCAGAGGACCAATTTGTCACATCAGCGCCTTTCTTCGTCAAATCAGTCAGAGGCTTAACCACACTAGAGAAGTTGGCAATGAAACGGCGATAAAAATTAGCAAAGCCCAAAAATTTCTGAAGGCTCTTCACAGATATGGGTTGAATCCAGTCATAAATGGCTTGGACCTTAACAGGATCCATTTCTATAGACGAAGGAGAAAAAATAAACCCCAAAAAAGAGACCTTCTGAACTCCAAATAGGCACTTAGACCCCTTCACAAATAGAGCATTATCACGAAGGATCTGGAATACCATCCTGACCTGCTTCACATGAGACTCCCAATCATTGGAAAAAATCAAAATATCATCCAAATACACAATCAAGAATTTATCAAGATAATTGCGGAAAATGTCATGCATGAAGGACTGAAATACAGAAGGAGCATTAGAAACCCCGAAAGGCATCACCAGGTATTCAAAATGGCCTTCGGGCGTATTAAATGCAGTTTTCCATTCGTCACCCGTTTAATACGAACAAGATTATATGCCCCTCGAAGGTCAATCTTGGTAAACCAACTAGCCCCCTTAATCCGAGCAAACAAATCAGAGAGCAAAGGTAAAGGGTATTGGAATTTGACAGTGATCTTATTAAGAAGGCGATAATCAATACAGGGTCTCAAGGAGCCATCCTTCTTGGCAACAAAAAAAATCCCGCTCCCAATGGTGACGAAGACGGCCGAATATGCCCCTTCTCCAAGGACTCCTTAACATAGCTCCGCATAGCGGTATGTTCTGGCACAGACAGGTTGAAAAGTCGGCCCTTAGGGAACTTAGAGCCTGGAATCAAGTCAATAGCACAATCACAGTCCCTATGTGGAGGAAGGGAACTGGATTTGGGCTCATCGAATACATCCTGGAAATCCGACAAAAATTCAGGAACATCAGAAGAGGGGGAAGAGGAAATTGACATTAAAGGAACGTCACTATGTACCCCTTGACAACCCCAACTAGTCACAGACATCGATTTCCAATCCAACACTGGATTGTCTACTTGTAACCATGGAAAACCCAGTACAACAACATCATGTAAATTCTGCAACACCAGAAATTTTTGGCCAGTTGTACTGTTAAGGACTGGTAATTTAGGAGCGACATGCGACTAGCTCTGAGCAGGTGGTAACTATACAGACCGCAGTTCCTGATCTTAACACAACACTAGCAGTAGCCGTGGGATGTTCCTGTCACTCCCTGGACACCTCGTCACAGCCGGAGAACTAGCTACCCCTAAAGGTAGAAACAGGAAAGCTATCTTGCCTCAGAGAAAATCCCCAAAGGATAGGACAGCCCCCCACAAATATTGACTGTGAGAGGAGAAGGAAATGACATACGTAGTATGAAACAAGATTTAGCAAAGGAGGCCACTTCTAGCTAGATAGACAGTAAGGAAAGGACACTGTGCGGTCGGTAATAAAAACTAGAAAAAGTCCACCGTAGAGATATGCAAAAAATCTCCACACCTGACTAAAGGTGTGGAGGGCAAAATCTGCAGCCCAGAGCTTCCAGCTTAGCTAAATAGATCCATACTGATAAGCTGGACAAATGAGCAAAATATAGAATGTGCTGAACAATAAGTCCACAACAAGTGGACTGCAAAAGAACAAGCAAGGACTTATCTGCTGAACTGGACAGAGTGTCAGGGAAATCCAAAAGAGCAGTGGCTCCAAGCAGGAACAATTGACAACTGGCATTGATTGAGGGATAAGGCCAGACTAAAATAGCCGAGCCAGAAAGACGATCAGTGGAAGCAGCTGCTGATGCTAAATCCAAGAAGCAGCTATACCACTCAAAACCACAGGAGGGAGCCCAAGAGCAGAATTCACAAAAGTGCTACTTACAACCACCGGAGGGAGCCCAAGAGCGGAATTCACAACAGACTCCCCTTTAAAATCCTCTCCCTACCAAAAAATGCCGGAGGTCTTGGCCTTCCCAATTTCAAGACATACTACCATGCAATCCACATGGCCCGATGGATGAATCTGGTTAAATCTAAGCCCGACCACAAAACCTCTAACCTTGAGCTTAATTTGTTAGGGAGAAAGGTGGAGATCTATCTTTGGACCTCTTCTGTTCCCCCACCTTACTCAATAGACGCAATAACCAACAACACTTCAGCCATTAGGCAAGCCCTGATCCCTAATAGACTGCCACATTGCCTTTTTCTAGACAACATCCCTTTAAAAATTATCCCCTGGCTCATAGACTCGAATTACGTAGATGCCTTTGATTTATGGTAAGCCTTGCCTAACCTGCCAATCTCGCATCTTCTTTCTAATCAGATTCAGTGCGTGGATTCTTGGCCATGGGAAGCCAAAAAACGTCCTCGCGTCTTCCTACAAAAACATCATGTACAACATATTATTTCAAAATTTAAGTCTGAAGTAAAATATAACACCGATTGGCACTGGCTACAACTTCTTGTCAGGCTTAAATCCCCGCCACCTAAACTTATCTCTAAACTATACGCTAACCTTATTCCCCCCCCCCATTTCAAACCATTATATCTATCATCATGGGAAACAGAACTAAACGTATCCCTGTCTTCTCGAGAGAGAAGACAAGTTTTGGGTAACTCACATGGGTTTTCAAGATGTGTCTTGTTACAGGAAAATGCCTTTAAAATCCTTTCAGGCTGGTATAGAACCCCCGAAAGACTTTACCACCTAGGCCTGTCTGATTGCCCTCTCTGTTGGAGATGTTTGAAATTGGTGGGCTCCTTATTCCATATCTTTTGGCTGTGCCCAATAATTTCTAAATACTGGGATGAGATATTTAAGTACCTCCGCCGGTTGGGCATAATTAAAAGAAATGTAACTCCCCAAGAAGTACTACTATCCCTCCCAACAAACTCCTATAACCCCAAGAAGCAGGGGATGACCTGCTCCCTCTATTGGTAGCCGCAGCAAAACACTGGATCTCATTACATTGGAGACAAAAGTCTCCCCCTACCTTGAGTGAATGGGTAAACAAAGTTCATATTTATAGGATAGAGGAATTGTCTTGTTGGGAATCACGTACACATGAAAAATATCTAAAAACATGGCTTCCCTGGCAACACTTTTTATCTATTCCCCCATGACTCTACTAAACACAACCCTCCCTGCAATTTGACCTTTTACGTCACTATGTGCTGTTCTTGAGCCGCAGTGTATGGACCCGAACTCTAGTTAGTCTAGTTATACTTTTTCAGTTAAGTCTCCATTATATTCCTTACTACTTACCGTGTTTTAGTCTTGACTACTTTTGCTTCAAATGTTCTATATTGTCTCATCCCTGTAGATGTTCAGGGGATCTCGTTCCTGATCTCTTGATTATTAATTACAATTCATCTTTGCGATGTTCTATACCTGAAAATTGTTTTTCTTAAGCTTTACCTGTTTCACGGACATATCTGAAGCCTTCTCAACCAACAGCGTGATCTGGTCTCCTCCGAGTGACTTCTTACTGGTCACCAAACGAACTAGGTTGAGATATTTTATTCATTCCCGCTGTTCCATTATCGTGGTTATTTGAAGATGTAAGTCCTTATTTGTTATTGCCTTTGTTATTCTGAAAAATCGACAGTAAATAAAAAATTTTTAAAAAAAGTCTTCGGTGCCTTACTTCTACTCTACAAAACGACTGGTCTGATGCCTTACCATTAGGAGAATTCAACTTCAACAACTGGGTAAACCAATCTACTGGTAGGTCACCGTTTTTATTAATTATGGAATCAACCCTCATTTTGGCGAATTTTCTCGAATAGATTCTGGTTGTCCAGGGGCAGAGGACGAGGTCAATCGTCTCGAGGATCTTTGAACAAAGGTTCATTTAAATATTTCTAAGGTTCAGGAGAAATATAAACGTTTTGCGGATAGGAAAAGGGACTGCTCAGATGTTGCTTTGTGGGGATAAGGTGTGGCTGTCCACACGAAATATAAATCTTCGACTGCCCTCTGCAAAACTGGGGTCTAAATTTATTGGACCATATGAGGTCATCGAAATAGTGAACCTGGTAACCTATCGCCTCCGTCTTTCTCCCTCCTTTAAACTCTATAATGTTTTTCATAGGTCTTTACTTTAACCCTTGGGGGCGGTGAGGGAGGATACTGAAGCTGCTCCTTGTCCAGTCTTGGTTGAGGGACATATGGAGTTTGAAGTACAACATATTGTGGAACATTGGTGGGGGTATGGTCAGGAAGATCGATCATGAGTACCAGCCAGATCGGTACACGCTGACCGTCTGGTTTGTGCATTCCATGCACGGCATCCTGGGAAAAGGAGTCCGAAGGTCCCCCGTTGAGAGTGGGGGTACTGTCATGATCTGCTTAGTTTGTGGGATTAGGTAGTTCAGAGGTTAATCAGGACTGCCTCACTCTGGGATTCTGGGAGGCTTCTTATAGCCTCATTGTGGGGTCATTCCCAGCAGCAGGACTCTAAACTCCACCCCCTGTGGTCACATGATAGCTGGTCCTTCTGCTTCCTGCTATCCTCAGCGTCCCCTCTCATCACGCTGCTCAGGTCCCTTCTGCCTGAGCTTTCCCCGCAGCATCTGACCCTGGGCTCTCCCGCAGGGTGGGTGAGTCACCCTGCTCAGCCGTGGCAGTTCGCCAGTGCTGACAGGATCCTGATACACTAATGATGATGATGATTCCAATAGAGCAGGAACTTCCTCATATAATAGTAAGTTATCAATCCAGGTTTATGTTATTGTAGAAATAACAATGAGTTTTCTGTACTTTCTGAGTCACAGGTCAGTTTCCAAACTGAACAATTACAAGGGTGCTGATCAAGAGTTGGAACAGTGAGCCACTTGGGAAATGTGATGTAAATGCCACTGTCAGAGAATGACAGCAGCATTTAACAGGTTAACAGAAGCAGGCAGAGCTCCAATCCACTCTCGGCTGTTAGAGGTAGATGATGGCTGAATGACACAGCCATCATCTGCCAGAAAAGAGGCGGGCTCAACTCCTGAGCCCTCTCCATTCATTCTGTACTGATGAGCGCTGTACATGGTTGTTATGGGGTTAAATTAAAGATACCTTACAGAGGAATCCTATTTTACACATGTTTGATTGGTGTGGGTCTTATGTTTCAAATACTTTCATATTGGCAGAACAACTCACCGCCATGTTGACTTATGGCCATTGTTGTCCCTATAGAATTTATTACAGACGTGCAATACATTTGCTTGTTTCTTTTTGTAAATCCAATAAACATCAATAGAGAAAGCCCTGCACAAGGAATCACACATCTCCATTCAAACTGATGGAGGCAACCATGAATCAGCAAATGAGGCGACAGGACCTCTAGTCTTATTTTACATGAAGGCCCAAGAGAATGGACCCCTACCATTTGAGGGTCCTTCCTCCGGCCATTGAGGACAAGTTCACTTCGGATCTTGTACTGAGCACACATTATTAATAAGGATAGATTACCTGAGCAACAGGTGGGATAGACGTCTGTCAAAATGTATGGGCCCTGTTGTTGAACCTCATTATAATTTTAGAGCCTGATCCCAATGGATGATCCTGTGAATTTCTGGTGGTCTGGTTAGCTATGTGTTCTGATCTGGTCTGATCCCATATTCATAGTCCTTTTAGTGCTCTACACTCTGTATGTATAGACCTCGCTCTAGTACGGACCTGCATACTAATATTTCTGATTTGAGCCTTCTAAAAGTATTTTCACTCTTCCATATTTCTGTGCAGAAAATTTACCATCTGACAGAGGAGACAGAGGAGAGTTAAGTTATGGCAGATGCATCTACCTCTATATAAAGCAATGAACTAGGTAAGATGTTTGCTGTGTATTTATATATGATTCCTTATCTTTCCCAGGACACGACTATGTAATATCCCCGGCTGTTTCCTGAAAGACATTATTTCTCCTACTTCCATCTATGTTACCCATTTCCAGGAAACAAAGGACGAGCTGGTGGAGCGACTGTACAATTTGTACAACAAGACAGTATTCAATAATAAGGTATCACACCTTATCATGGGTTTCTGGGTGATACATGACTTCTCTATTATCTCCCCCTTTAGACAATAAATTCCAAGAAAAATGGCTCCAACTTTCTGACAGGCATCCTAACCCCTTTGTCATGTGTCTGAAATATAGTTATTGAATATCTCAGATAAATGTCACTTAGTTTGGTAAATGTCGTCACCCTCTTCTTATCTGTGGGATGAGTGGAAACCTTAGATGATCCACCATGCAGAGACAAAAATATTAGCAACCTTTGGCTTGAAGTTGAAAGGATTTTTACATTTATATATAAAAACCATTTAGTTGCTATTTGCACATTTTAGATTAAGTTTATTTTTATTCTCACATCTTGGACTTCTCGGAAGACCCCATGGCCCATACAAGTAGACCAGTGCTGTAAATCACAAATGAGAGTTGGGTACTTTGTAAGATCGGAGTCAAAGAGTTTACAGATATAATGTAATTTGTTTCTTCTATTTTAGCTCCCTGTGAAAAAGGACATTTTGTGGAATAAGAGGCTGAAATTAGCGTCTGCTCAATGCCACCAGGAGTTGGAGAACAACCGCCGCTTCTAAGTTATTGAGCTTTCTGATTCTCTGATTCTGCAGGTAGGTTTCACATCGCATCCATCCTGCAGCTTCATAAGATAACCTGTATACAGGGCAAAAAACTGCTACTTGTGATGTACATCTTATAAACTCACTGTACATACTGTCATAAGAAAAACTAAGTACACCCTATTTGAATTCTGATATTATACATATCAGGAGAAAATAAAAAAAAGCATCAGGTACTTAGAAGGTCATAAAAGTAGGGAAATACAATCTCAGAAAACAACATGATAAAAATACTGCATCATCATTTATTAAACAAAAAGTAGGCCAAAATGCAAGAGCAATGTGTGATAAATTAAGGACACCATTAATGCAACTTCAAGTTATTGCTGCTAAAGATTATTCTAAAAGCTATTGATTCATGGAGTGTACTTATTTTTCACTCTGTTTCTGCATTTTGAAGTAGTTGTCGGGAAAAAAAAATAATAGCAAGGTTGACTTGTCACGTGTTGTTCATCTCAGGATTTAATTTTGTCCTAATATTTAAAAAAAACCCAGTTCTATCAGGGTGTACTCAGATTTTCTCATAACTGCATAAACTCTAATTTCAGTGCGAGTACGATCCTCTCTTGCGCACGAGTTGTGCCATGCTGCCTGTTGGATAATCACCAGTGAACGCAGACAACTGTAATTGGTCACAAGAACTGATGTGTGCCCCTAACCCTTTAATTATGTTCCGGTTAAATGTGATGTATTAATACTTTATGTGTCACGTCTTCTAGTACTGTGTATATTATAGTATACTAGAATGTGGCCCGATTCTAACGCATCGCGTATTCTAGAATATGTATGTCCCCGTAGTATATGGACAATGATGATTCCAGAATTCGCGGCAGACTGTGCCCGTTGCTGATTGGTCGAGGCAACCTTTATGACATCATTGTCGCCATGGCAACCATTATGACATCTACGTCGATACTGTGCCCGTCGCTGATTGGTCGAGGCGAATTCGCGGCAGACTGTGCCCGTCGCTGATTGGTTGAGGCAACCTTTATGACATCATCGTCGCCATGCTGTGCCCGTCGCTGATTGGTCGAGGCCTGGCGGCCTCGACCAATCTGAGACGCGGGATTTCCAGGACAGACAGACAGACAGAAAGACAGACAGACGGAAAAACCCTTAGACAATTATATATATAGATGTGATAAGTATATATTATTCTTAGCTGCTTTTGCACATTGTAATTTCTACTATAGGAAAAATGCAGTGCCCATTTCTTGCCACTATATGGGGGCATTATAGTGGACCAGTCCAGATGAGCTTAATGCCCGACACAGCACATTGACCCCATAAAGTTATCAAGGGAGAAGCCCAGCTATCCAGGGCAGTAGCGTAGCAAGGGGGGGGCGGGCCGGGCTGCCCCGGGCGGCACAATGCGGGGGTGTGTCACCGGGCCGCGGCCTGGCGCTGCAGGCTGCAGCTGTTTAACGCTATTGACGTGCGGGCCCGCGCTAGTTAACAGCCGCCAGCCAATCTGAGGCTGGCAGCTGACGTCAGTCCCAGCGTGCATGTCGCCGGCGTCTGACGTCATTGTCAGTTGCCGGCGAGTGCACGCTTCAGCTGCGTGGAGAGAGCAGGAGCGCGGTCAGGTAAGCAGAACTTGTTTTTTTTTTGCAGTCCCCATCATGTGATGGTAACATTCACTGGCGAAAGAATTTAACTTGTCCATCTGAGGTCTTATTCCTGCTGCATTGTTTTTTATTCTAAAAAATGCATCATAGAGAATTCAAATTCAGCATACAGGCTTTACCAAGTACTCCGCTGCCGGGCCGATTGGTCATTTGGTGGGAGGGCGGGACTGTGTGTAGCAGCACCCAGACATAGGCAGAAAGTGACGTCATTCTGGGAATGCTGGAGTGTCTGCAACCATTCCCTCTCTTTTGCCAGCTACTGAGGAGTGCCATGGTGGCCCGGGCCCTGGTCTCACCTTACCTTATTTTTTTGTTATTTTGTTAGGCTTAGATAAAATGAAGCGAAAAAAAGAAAGTGGTGCAATGTTTAGAAAAAAGAAAAAGGCTAAGGAGGAAGAATTGAAAAAAATGAAGGTGCACTACTAAAATATCTCAGCCGCGATACTACTACTCCTGTTGCTGAGGAGATTCCTAAATTCACAGCATTAGACACAAGTGCTCCTTCAACTTCAGAAACCAATGAGGAGTGTGATGACCAAAACATTGACCCAAGTGCTCCTTCAACTTCAGAAACCAATGAGCAGTGTGATGACCAAGACATTGACCCAAGTGCTCCTTCAACTTCAAGAAGCACTGAGGAGTGTGATGATCAAAATATTCCTGCTATTGATTTAAAGGATGTTGGTCTTTGGCCAAGTAAAATTAATGATGATACAAGGATCTTACTGGTACATCAAGGTGCATCAGTGGTTCAGCATCTAGACTCAGACTTTGCTGAAGTGGTTCGTGAGGGTGCATCAATCAAAGGACAAAACAGAAAATTTACACGCAACTGGTTTTTTAAAACTCTGCCAAATAATGAAAAAATGTTGAGGTCATGGTTGCTGTACTCTCCTTCCAAAAAAGCCCTTTACTGCTTTTGTTGCAGACTATTTGCAGATGCAGAAACAAGTCAGTCTAATTTTGATTCAATGAATGGATTCAACACATGGTGGAAACTTAATCCTAAAGTATACAACCATGAATGTAGTGTGGCCCATGTAGAATGTTTCACAAAATGGAAGGAGTTAGACAATAGACTCCAACGTGGCGTAACAATTGATAAAAAAGTACAGGAAGAAGTAGAAAATAATGTGAAGAAGTGGAGGGAGATACTTTCAAGATTGTTGGATATCATTAGATTCCTGGCTAAACAAAATTTGGCTTTACGGGGTCACAGAGAAGTAATCCATCATGAGACTGATTATGAACCTGAATCAACTGGAAATAAGGGAAATTTTTTAGAATTAGTTCATTTGTTGGCGAAATATGATCCAGTGCTACGTGAACATATTCTAAGAATCAAGTTGGGAAAAAAGTTTGCTACATCATACTTCTCTCCTACAATTCAGAATGAGTTTATAGAAATTTTGGGAGGGAAAGTAAGAAGCAAAGTTGTGGAGCAAGTAAAAATAGCAAAGTATTTTTCTATGATATTTGACAGCACCCCTGATATTTCTCATAAGGATCAAATGTGCCAAGTTTTACGCTACGTTATGATCAATGGAAATGAAGTTAAGGTTGTGGAATCATTTGTTGATTTTATTGAAATACAAGGTAAAACTTCAGAGAGTATTTCAACTGTGATTTTGCAACAATTAGAAAAATATGGAATTGACATCCAAAATTGTAGAGGACAAGCATATGATAATGCTGCTGTAATGGCTGGTCAACATACTGGCGTTCAGAGACGCATTAAGGAAATAAACAAAAAAGCTGAATTTGTTGCATGTTCAAATCACTCTCTGAATTTGGCAGGTGTACATGCAGCTTCTGTTGCACTGAGTTCGGTTACATTTTTTGGAACTGTGGAGCGTTTGTTCACATTTTTTTTCTTCTTCTACCCATCGCTGGGATGTTCTGATTTCAGTCACCGGTCAAAGTGTCAAGCGTGTATTAGAAACTCGGTGGAGTGCACGAGGAGATGCTGTGAGTGCAGTGAAAAAAAATTACTCCAAAATTTTACAGGCTGTAGAACATTTAACTGGTGAAGAAAATAGAGTTACCAGGTCAGATGCTGGCGTGTTGCTTGTTGCATTACAATCTGTTTCCTTCCTGTGCTTTCTTGGCCTGTGGGAATCTGTGCTTAAAGAAATTAATGACATACAGGTCTACCTACATACCAAAGGATTAAATATCCAACAATGTGACACAAAACTTGGAGCATTAAAAGCATTTTTAACAGAAAACAGAGAGGAATTAGTTAAGCATTCAGTAGCTTATGCAAAAGAAATTTGTGAAGATTTGGGAATAGATATGGATCGCCGCTCTAGAAAGAAGAAAAAGATGGCAGGTGAAGAATCGCAAGACGCTGAATTGCCATATGAAACGGAGTTGATGAGAGAAATGTACCTTTTGTTGGACAGAGTGATCCAGGAAATCACAACAAGATTTCAACAGCTTCATGCTCTTGCTGAAAAATTTGCCTTCCTTACTCCATCACACCTTTTGGACGAGAAGTATGAGTGTCAGCTAAATCAAGATCACGATGATATTAATAAGGAAGAGTTCCTCATTGAGAGAAAAAGGCTTAAAAGTTTTCTTTATGTTGCTGTTACACAAGACAAAAAAGAGATATGGAAGGAGGACAGTCCGCTTGAACTGTTGCAGTTTATTGTAAAATACAGTCTAGAGAACTCAGTTCCAAATATTGTCATACTCCTTCGATTTTTTCTTACTATTGCTGTAAGTGTGGCTACTTGTGAGAGGAGTTTTTCCAAGTTAAAGCTGATTAAAAATTACCTAAGATCCACAATGAGCGCCATGCGTTTAGGAAATATGGCCATTCTGTCTGTTGAACATCAGCTGAGTGAAGAAATAGACTTTGATGATATTGTCAACGATTTTGCAAACAGAAAGACATGAAAAGTAAAATTCTACAACATTTGAAATCAACTTTACTCCCAAAGTGACAATTTAAAGTTTCAGTTAAACAATAAAGAGTTTTGTTTCTGTGCGTGTTGTCCTGACTATTTTTGGTAACCTTTGTGTGCATTGAGCTGGGGGGGGGGGGGGCGCCAAACTCGAGAACAGCCCCGGGCGGCAAAAGCTCTAGCTACCTGATCCAGGGCCAGTAGGCCAGAACAGCAGCAGAGACAGCAGTGACAGCAGTAGTAGGAATTGGAGCTGCAGTAGTAGGAATTGGAGCTGCAGGAGAAGTGACAGCAGTACCGAAGGGCAGGTCGCTCACCATGTGGCAGATCATCGCATGGACTGATGACCTCAGATCCACAGTGAAACGGCAGAGGGAACTCCCAAGTGCAGAGAGTCTGAACAGTGAGGGAGCTGAGGAACCGTATGATTCGGTCAAACCCGGGCACGTGCTGTGTGACATGAAGAGGAGTACAGGGAAAGAGGAAGAAATGTGTAGTGTGGAATCTGTTGTTGATGCTGTAACAAATATGGATGTGGCTGTGAAAACAAGACAGTGAAGTTTTGCATTTGAAGTGTGAAATGGACTGTGTCTTTATATGCAACAACGGCAGCAGTGGATCTTTAGCCAGCCCGATGGGACCCCGATGGTGCAGAAGGTGAAGCGGAAGGTAAGCTGCAGAGGGGATACTATATTCATGTGACGGGAGACCAGGGCAAGTTAAAATATAGAAACTCAGCTATGACAACGGCCCTGGCCCTCCCTCACACAACCATGGCCCGCTATGGCAGGCTTTCACAAGAAGGGTAAATCATATCCATCTTGAGTAGTCAAAAGTGCCAGAAAATCACAGTTTCACCAGCCACTATAAGTACATCTACAAATGCTCCCTGTGTGATAAAGAGTAAGTAGATTTTATGATTCATCTTCTCATGAAACACAATCACTGCGGAGAGACCTCAGTTCTGTTGGTATAATGCTTTTATACTTTACTATCAGACTGATGTCGGGGGCTGTAGGGTTTATGATGCTACATGTTATATTTCCTGTGCTGGGGCCAGTTCTTTATATATTGATTTTAATTTGTTCTTTTTAAAATAATCCTTGGTATTAATGAACGTTCATACCAGTCTGGTAACCAATATTCCTTGTATCCTTGCAGAATTGGGCATTTTCAAAAACAGCTGAAAATAAATGTTACTGCCACCGATGCGGAGGCCGAATGCGTCAACTGTCCATCAGCTAAACATGTAACTATCCTTCAGAATATTTAGTCTCTAATTTTGTTTCTTTATAATTTAGAGTTCAGACACTTTTACATATTTTCTCCTGAGCAGCGAGACAGTATCTGTATTCATCACCAGCACAAGTAATTAGCAGCAAATATTCAGAATCCGTCCTCGTAGGTTAGCAGATAAACCTGGGTTACATTTTCCATAACTTGACGGATATAGAATGTTTGACAATTCCAAGAAATTATCTACAATACTTTGGAAAACCATCTATGATTTTAAGCTTTGTTGGATGTAATTATTTTTCTGTATTTTCAGGTTCATTATTTGAACATTGAGATTTGTGTTGATATCGTCATCTCATCTACCTGTGATGAAGGTAAGAACGAATCCTCCACTATCGTCAGCAATCAGTAATAAGTGATTTTTACAATATTGAGAATCTTGTGTCTCTAATTTAGTCTCTTGTTGAGTTTTATCATTTAAAGATTAAATACTTTTAAATATTTTGCCTTTTTTTCACCACGAAGGGAGACAATCAGTTTACGTCTTCATCACAAGCAGATAACAGCAAATGTTCAGAATCCACCTATTCTGATTGACACAAAGCTTTCAACATGTACAATTTTTTTAATTCTGGTTGAGAAAAGAAGGAAATGATGGAAGTTATCAGCCTACTGCTGCGGAGGAATCGCGAACACACAATCTGATGGGCGATAAAAGTCCCTCAAACATTACATGCCGTATAGATCTATTATGAGTACACTCACCATAGTCGTATGATTCATGTAAAATTTTTAAATCATTGCACTAATATTAGCAACTTCTTATTTTCAATTTCCAAATTGGCCTTTTTTGCAGACAATATATAATGCAATATTTCATGTCTATTTCTACTTCAGCTTATGACCAAAAATATAATGGTGAAGTTGCCTTTGCTGATTTTGCTTCATTTGATAACCAGAACATATTGTCAAGTTTTTTTTAAAAAAACATGTCTTTTAATTGGTTTCAAGTTAATGAGAAAGGTGACTTATCACTTCTATATAGGCATCAAATAGGAAAATACGTGGATATTACCCGCGCTGCTGTAAATAACGATCCAGGCGTGTAGATGATAAAAGGTGATGTTTTATTCTCTCTCAACGCCTTTCGAAGTCAATAGGACTTCTTCCTCAGGAATGCATAAGTGTACAATATCTCTACAAACAGTTTAAATAGATTCAGACATTCAAATCTTGGCGCCAGCATGGATCACATGTCAAACAATGTCAAAGTTCATGGGGCTGACACATGAAGCAACAGATGACAGTTTAGATTAAAAGACACAATAAGGTTAAAAAATATATATTAATATAACATTATAACGTACTTATTCTCTTTTTCAGGTGCAATTAAACAGAAGAACTAAAAATTGGAATAAAGGAAAATTGAAGAAAAAATGAAATATATAATTGCAGGCACGAACCTACTTAAAAATGTGTGAGCAAAGATTTCACAGATCCATCAAACGAATGAGCCGCAGTTTTAATTCAAGAAAATTGTTGAGAAGACATGAAGTTGAGATTACCAACATCAACGATTTTCTGAGTTAGATATAAATACCATTAAAAAAAATATACTAACTCTTTCTAGTTTTGGATTTTTGTTCTGCAAATCGATGGCTGTTGATAAACACATTACAATCGATGTTGTCTACTTGTGTTATTCAGCCAACACCTGCCTCGAACAGCCGAGAGGAGCCTTTATGGGCAAAGATCATTAATATCTTTAAAAGAGTTGTCCAGAGAAAACAAGTTATGACGTATCCAAAGGAAAGGATGTCAACTTGCTGATGAGTGAATGTTCCACCCCTGGGAACTCACACCGATGGGCACATTGTGGGATCTTTATTCCTGATGGGGAACTTTTATCTCTGTTACAAAATGGCACAGCAGGTCAGACGCCCGACTACAGAACATTTCATTCTCTGTGAGGCTGCTGTAAAGAAATGTGAACAGTAAGGGTATGTGCACATGTTGCAGATTTGTCTGCGGATATTTCTGCACTAAATCCGCAGCTCTTGGCAGAAAACGCAGGCGCAGTTTTGGTGCGTTTTCAGTGCGGTTTTCCCTGCAGATTGTCTGCGTTTTTTACACCAAATAAAGCTTTGAAACTTGACAAACTTCAGTAATAAAAAAAAAGATGTAATTTCCTTGTCCAACCCCTTCGTCTTCCATCCTCCATTTTGTGAAAACACATCACAATGAGTGGAAGCATTTTCAACCATGACAGCGCTCAGCAGAGCACAGAGCGTAGCCAAAATATCAGGCCGCAGATACAGCTTCGCAGGCCACGCCGGATTCTAATGCTGGGGTTACTGCTGCAAATACTGAATCATCATAGACAGCAGGTAAGCTAAAGTGCATGTTTTTTATTTTTTATGTAACGTTAATATATTCCGCAGCGCTTTACAGACATCTTTATTTTTTAAATATTTTTCACAGTGTTGTGTTCTAAAAATATATATTTGTTTTTATTTTAGAGGCAGCAGCAGCAGAGAAGGCGTGCGTGAAAAAGAATCTGGGTGCACCCTCTTCTAGCCGAACGCACACAGAAGGGGCACTTTTATGTCCTTTACAACGATTTGAGGAGGTTTTTCCAAAAATTTTATGTGTTAAGTAACAATTTTTTTCTTTTTAAATTTTCAGATATCCAGAAAAATGTATATCCTTCTGCCGTCTCTCCATTCCGGCTTTTGACAGACTGCTGACAATACTCTCACCCCATCTGACACAGTGATGAGGAAGGCCATCTCTGCTGAGGAAAGGCTGCTCATCACCTTGCGGTAACTAATTTTTTGTTTGAATGTCATTAGGGCTCTTTCACACGTCAGTGTGTCCGGTACGTGTGATGAAAGTTTTCACATGTCCCGTAGACACTGACAAACTTAGACCCACTCATGTATGCACATGTCAGCGCGTTTTTGGCAGCCGTGTGTCCGTGGGCAAAACACGATGACATGCCAGATTTTTTCCATTTGCACGTTCTACAAGGTGTCCAGCACATGTGCACATGGAGAACACACATTGATGTCCTCTGTGTGACACGCATTGCAGTGGTGAAGAAGCGCTACAGGAAGCGTTGTTCCCTGGTGGCAGGTGATGAAGTTGCTGTCATCATTCTCCCCTGCTCTGCATGATTTCAGCGCCATCAGGGAAGAATGGGATTTGTCTTCATCACCTGACACCGCTAACTGCGCTTACAGTAGCGCTTTTATCCCTGCTAGCCATCCGTGTGGGAATGATTCAGCACATGGGCGGCACACGGTTGCCTCAGGTGTGCCGCACACACACGGGCATCTCTGGTACAGTGTTTTACGGTACCGGAAATATCATGTTTAAAACACGCCCGGACACTGTAACCATGTTTGGTGTCTAGCAGATGCACCCACTGTATTTTACAGCTTATCTACAGCATTCTATAATTAAGGCCCCGGGTCAGTGGAGATAGATCAGAACAATTAGACACATAATTTTGATTATACCCGTGTGTGGGATGCTATCGTGTGATGGTATCCCATCTTATCCCATAGCTGTGTCCAGGTCCTGGGCCTCCCTTCTTGTGATACCACTCTCCTGCTCTACTGCGCAGACGTACTTTTGTCCTGATGAGGATAGAGCAAAGTGCGCAGATGTGAATGTGCTGGACCTCTCACCTTTCCTTGCATTCGCTCACTGCAGGACTTACTGCTGCCCTCAACAGGCCAGATTAGTGCGTTGAAGCAAGCAGGAGGGCGGTTGCAAAACATTGGAGGGGCTGGAGGTTTATTTTTTGATACCCTTTGTATTGTGCTGGGTTGCTAAGGCCAGCATTATAGAATGCTTTAGATAAGACATGAAAGGTGCTGGACGCCCATAACTGCTGACAGGTTTCCTTACATTTTTGTGTGATATTTCTAATATTCTTTTTTTTTTTCTTTGCAGATTTTTGGCCACAGGAGAGAGCTATACATCAATGCACCTCCAATTTAGAGTTGGTAAATCCACCATCTCTCAAACTGTGAGGTGTACATGTACCGTGATCTGGCAGAAGTTGCAGCCCATCGTGATGCCGTCCCAACCCGAGACTTGGCTGCAGGTTGCAGCAGGCTTTCAGTCTGTGGCCAATTTCCCAAACTGCATAGGTGCAGTCGATGGTAAACATGTAAGGGTTCAGCAGCCACCACAATCAGGATCACGCTTCTTTAATTATAAGAAGTATTTTTCTGTGGTCCTGATGGCAGTGGCTGATGCCCATTACAAATTTGTTGCCATTGATGTTGGTGCCTACGGCAGTACTGGGGATTCTCGGGTGCTGCAAACATCACAGATTGGGCTGCAAATTTTGGGAAAATAAATAATGGCACGGCAGACTTGTCACGTGTTGTTCATCTCAGGATGTATTATGTATTTTGTCCTGATATGTAAAACCAAACCGTTCAATCAGGGTGTACTCACATTTTCTCATAACTGCATAAACTCTTATTTCAGTGTGAGTAGGATCCTCACTTGCGCACGAGTTATGCCATGCTGCCTGTTGGATTATCACCAGTGAACGCAGAAACAACTGTAAGGGGTTACAAGAACTGATGTGCGCCCCTATCCCTTTAATTATGTTCCAGTTAAATGTGATGTATTAATACTTTATGTGTCTCGTCGTCTAGTACTGTGTATATTATAGTATATGTGATAAGCGTATATTATTCTAGCTGCTTTTGCACATTGCAAATTGTTTTACTACAAGGAAAGTGCAGTACCCATTTCTGGCCACTAGATGGGGGCATTATAGTGGACATAGTATAAGATAGGAGTTCCATATAGTAAATAGTTAATATGAGATGGCCCAGGGAGTCTGGACAGTCCGGAACGGCTTAATGCCCGGGACAGCACAGTGACCCCCTAATGTTATCAAAAGAGAAGCCCCAGCTATCCAGGGCCAGTAGTCCAGAACAGCAGCAGTGACAGCAGTAGAAGGAATTGGAGCTGCTGGAGAAGTCACAGCAGTACTGAAGGGCAGGTCGCTCACCATGTGGCAGATCATCGCATGAGCTGATGCCCTCAGATCCGGGTTGAAACGGCTGAGGGAATACCCAAGCGCAGAGTCTGAACAGGGAGGACCCTGAGGAACCGTATAATACGGTCCGACCCGGGCTTGTGCTGTGTGACATGAAGAGGAGTACAGGGAAAGAGGAAGAGATGTGTAGTGTGGAATCTGTTGTTGATGCTGTATCGAATATGGATGTGTTGCAAAAACAAGGCAGTAGTTTTGCATTTGAAGTTTGAAGCAGACTCTGTCTTCATATGCAACAACAGCAGCAGTGGATCTTCAGCCAGCCCGATGGAACCCTGATGGTGCAGAAGGTGAAGCAGAAGTGGACACTATATCCATGTGATGGCAGACCAAGGCAAGTTAAAGTATGGAAACTCAGCCATGACTACGGCCCACCCTCACACAACCATGGCCAGTTATGGCAGGCTTTCACAAGAAGGGTAAATCATATCCATCCTGAGCTGCCAAAAGTGCCAGAAAATCAGCTTCACCATCCACTATAAGAACAACTACAAATGCTCCCTGTGTGATAACGAGTAAGTGGATTTTATTATTCATCTCCTTATGGAACACAATCACTGCAGAGACGTCAGTGCGGTTCTGTTGGTATAATGCTTTTATTCCTTACTATCAGAGCGGACTGACGTCGGGGGCTGTAGGTCTTATGATGCTACATGTTATTTCTTGTGCTGAGGCCAGTTCTTTACATATTGATTTCAATTTGTTCTTTTTAATATAATCCTTGGTATTAATGAACGTTCATTCCAGTCCAGTAACCAATATTCCTCTTATCTTTGCAGAATTGGGTGTTTTAGAAAAATACCTGACAATAAACGTTACTGCCGCAGGTGCGGAGGCCGAATGCGTCAACTGTCCATCAGCTAAACATGTAACTATCCTTCAGAAAATTAAGTCTCTAATTTTGTTTCTTTATAATTTAAAGTTCAGACCCTTATACATATTTTCTCCTGAGTAGCGAGACAATATCTGTATTCATCATCAGCACAAGTAATTAGCAGCAAATATTCAGAATCCGTCCTCATACATGTAGGTTACCAGATAAACCCTGGTTACATTTCCCATAACTTGCTGGATAAGGAATGATTGACAATTCCCAGCAATTATCTACAATGCTTTGGAAAACCTTCTATGATTTTAAGCTTTGTTGGATGCAATTATTTTTCTTTATATTTTCAGGTTCATTATTTGAACATTGAGATGTGTTGATATCGTCATCTCATCTACCTGTGATGGAGGTAAGAACGAATCTTCCACTATCGTCAGCAATCGGTAATAAGTGATTTTTACAATATTGAGAATCTTGTGTCTCTAATTTAGTCCTGAGTTTTATCATTTAAAGTTTAAATACTTTTATATATTTTGCCTTTTTTTCACCACAAAGGGAGACAATCAGTTGACATCTTCATCACAAGCAGCTAACAGCAAACATCCAGAATCCACCCATTCTGATTGACACAAAGCTTCCAGCCTGTATTTTACAGGTAAATATTTCTGTGTTTTTCCTCTATTCATATATGTTCTTCATGTCAATAATAAATCATTGTAAGTAACAATCATTCTTGTTTTAAAAAGTGCAACAGCGAGGACATGATAACGTAAGAAAGGTGTAATAATAATAATAGAAGACATGCAATATGGTTTTTATTACTGGATTTATTTCTAATAATTTTTTTTCTTGCTGTACAATTTTTAAAATTTTGGTTGACAAAAGAAGGAAACAATGAAAGTTATCAGCCTACTGCTGTGAAAGAATCACCAACACACAATCTGACGGGGGGAAATACGTCCCTCAAACATTACATGCCGTATAGATCTATTGTGAGTGCTCCCACCATAGTCGTGCGATTCATGTTAAATTTTTCTATCATTACACTAATATTAGCAACTTCTTAGTTTCAATTTCCAAATTGGCCTTTTTTGCAGACCATATATAATGCAATATTTCATGTCTATTTCTACTTCAGCTTATGACCAAAAATATAATGGTGAAGTTGCCTTTGCTGATTTTGCTTCATTTGATAACCAGAACATATTGTCAAGTTTTTTTTTAAAACATGTCTTTTAATTGGTTTCAGGTTAATGAGAAAGGTGACTTATCGCTTCTACATAGGCATCAAATAGGAAAAAACGTAGATATTATCCGCACTGCTGTAAATAACGATCCAGGCGTGTAGATGATAAAAAGTGATGTTTTATTCTCTCTCAATGCCTTTCGAAGTCAATAGGACTTCCTCCTCAGGAATGCATAAGTGTACAATATCTCCACAAACAGTTTAAATAGATTCAGACATTCAAATCTTGGCGCCAGCACGGATCACATGTCAAATAATGTCAAAGTTCATTGGGCTGACACATGAAGCAACAGATGACAGTTTAGATTAAAAGACACAATAAGGTTAAAAAATATATATTAATATAACATTATAACGTACTTATTCTCTTTTTTTAGGTGCAATTAAAAAGAACTAAGAATTGGAATAAGGGAAAATTGAAGAAAAAATGAAATATATAATTGCAGACACGTACCTACTTAAAGGGAACCTGTCACCTGAATTTGGCAGGACCAATATTGCCTTGCGCAGGCGTGTACTCCAGAGGACAGAGAATGAACTTCAATCCAATATTGTGGCCAGCATGCAGCCAGCGGGTAAGGAAAGGGTGAATCAAACACTCAAAAACCCCGCCCATATGACCCAAAACCGGTCCCGCCAAATTCAGGTGACAGGTTCCCTTTAAAAAATGTGTGAGCAAAGATTTCACAGATCCATCAAACGAATGAGCCGCAGTTTTAATTCAAGAAAATTGATGAGAAGACGTGAAGTTGAGATTACCAACATCAACAATTTTCTGAGTTAGACATAAATACCATTAAAAAAAATATACTAACTCTTTCTAGTTTGGGATTTTTGCTCTGCAAATCGATGGCTGTTGATAAACACATTACAATTGATGTTGTCTACTTGTGTTATTCAGCCAACACCTGCCTCGAACAGCCGAGAGGAGCCTTTATGGGCAAAGATCATTAATATCTTTAAAAGGGTTGTCCAGAGAAAACAAGTTATGACGTATCCAAAGGAAAGGATGTCAACTTGCTGATGAGAGAATGTTCCACCCCTGGGAACTCACACCGATGGGAACATTGTGGAACCTTTATTCCTGATGGGGAACTTTTATCTCTGTTACAAAATGGCACAGCAGGTCAGATGACAAACCACAGAACATTTCATTCTCTATGAGGCTGCTGTAAAGAAATGAGAATAGTAATCTGAACCCCATATGGAATGAATGAAGTGCAGTTCACATACGCGCACTGCTGCTCTGTTCTAACAGGGATAAAAAGGCAAGAACATTTTCCTGTTATGCCAATCAGGCCCTAGTGGTTGGACACACTCTGATCAACAACAATAACATTGCGTCGGGTCTGGAGGACTGTGATGAGGATCCTGTATTTGCTCCTGAGTTGTGCTGTGGAGACGACTCCAGGAATCTGCTCAGATTCCTGTACTGAGCTGTGTGCAACAACTTGTGCCCTGGGAGGACTCTGCTGAGGAACTCTTGTTCAGCGTTTTGCTGTAAGGACTGATGCTGATCCTGAGCTCGTCTAGTTTGGACTGAGTTCGGAGTGGACTGAGGTACAATCTCTGCTTGCTGTCATCTGCTGCCTATCATCCTGCAACATTGCCTTCAATGGTACAATCTCTGCTTGCTGTCATCTGCTGTTTACCATCCTGCAACATTCCGTTTAACGAGCCTGCTGAATCTTTGCCAAATTAATTTGTTGCATTATACTCACTGCTGTGTATCCATGCTGGGGTCACAGGAGATATTAACCCCTTTACCCCCAAGGGTTGTTTGCACGTTAATGACCGGGCAAATTTTTACAATTCTGACCACTGTCCCTTTATGAGGTTATAACTCTGGAACTCTTCAACAGATCCCGGTTATTCTGACAGTGTTTTCTCGTAACATCTTGTACTTCATTATAGTGGTAACATTTCTTTGATATTACCTGAATTATTTGTGAAAAAAAAAGGAAATTTGGCGAAAATTTTGAAAATTTTGCAATTTTCCAACTTTTAATTTTTATACAATTAAATCACAGAGATATGTCACACAAAATACTTAATAAGTAACATTTCCCACATGTCTACTTTACATCAGCACAATTTTGGAACCAAAATTGTTTTTTTGTTAGGGAGTTATAAGGGTTAAAAGTTGACCAGCAATTTCTCATTTTTACAACACCATTTTTCTTTTAGGGACCACATCTCATTTGAAGTCATTTTGAGGGGTCTATATGATGGAAAATATCCAAGTGTGACACCATTCTAAAAACTGCACCCCTCAAGGTGCTCAACACCACATTCAAGAAGTTTATTAACCCTTCAGGTGTTTCACAGGAATTTTTGGAATGTTTAAATAAAAATGAACATTTAACTTTTTTACACAAAAAATTTACTTCAGCTCCAATTTGTTCTATTTTACCAAGGGTAACAGGAGAAAATAGACCCCAAAAGTTGTTGTACAATTTGTCCTGAGTACGCCGATACCCCATATGTGGGGGTAAACCACTGTTTGGGCGCATGGCAGAGCTCGGAAGCGAAGGAGCGCCGTTTGACTTTTCAATGCAAAATTGACTGGAATTGAGATGGGACGCCATGTTGCGTTTGGAGAGCCCCTGATGTGCGTAAACATTGAAACCCCCCACAAGTGACACCATTTTGGAAAGTAGACCCCCTAAGGAACTTATCTAGGTGTGTGGTGAGCACTTTGACCCACCAAGTGATTCACAGAAGTTTATAATGCAGAGCCGTAAAAATAAAAAGTCATATTTTTTCACAAAAATGATTTTTTCACCCCCAATTTTTTATTTTCCCAAGGGTAAGAGAAGAAATTGGACTCCAAAAGTTGTTGTCCAATTTGTCCTGAGTATGCTGATACATCATATGTGGGGGTAAACCACTGTTTGGGCGCATGGCAGAGCTCGGAAGGGAAGGAGCGCCATTTGACTTTTCAATGCAAAATTGACTGGAATTGAGATGGGACGCTATGTTGCGTTTGGAAAGCCACTGATGTGCCTAAACATTGAAACCCCCCACAAGTGACACCATTTTGGAAAGTAGACCCCCAAAGGAACTCATCTAGATGTGTTGTGAGAGCTTTGAACCCCCAAGTGTTTCACTACAGTTTATAACGGAGAGCCGTGAAAATAAAAATTCTTTTTTTTCCCCACAAAAATTATTTTTTAACCCCCAGTTCTGTATTTTCCAAAGAGTAACAAAAGAAATTGGACCCCAAAAGGTGTTGTCCAATTTGTCCTGAGTACGCTGATACTCGCATATGTGGGGGGGAACCACTGTTTGGGCACATGGGAGAGCTCGGAAGGGAAGGAGCGCCATTTGGAATGCAGACTTAGATGGAATGGTCTGCAGGCGTCACGTTGCATTTGCAGAGCCCCTAATTTACCTAAACCGTAGAAACCCCCCACAAGTGACCCCATATTGGAAACTAGACCCCCCAAGGAACTTATTTAGATGTGTTGTGAGAACTTTGAACCCCCAAGTGTTTCACTACAGTTTATAACGCAGAGACGTGAAAATAAAAAATCCTTTTTTTTCCACAAAAATTATTTTTTAGCCCCCAGTTTTGTATTTTTCCAAGGGAAACAGTGTAAATTGAACCCCAAAAGTTGTTGTCCAATTTTTCCTGAGTACGCTGATACCCAATATGTGGGGGGGAACCACAGTTTGGGCGCATGGCAGAGCTCGGAAGGGAAGGAGCGCCATTTCGAATGCAGACTTAGATGGAATGGTCTGCAGGCATCACTTTGCATTTGCAGAGCCCCTAATGTACCTAAACCGTAGAAACCCCCCACAAGTGACCCCATATTGGAAACTAGACCCCCCAAGGAACTTATCTAGATGTGTTGTGAGAACTTTGAACCAAGTGTTTCACTACAGTTTATAACGCAGAGCCGTGAAAATAAAAAATATATATATATTTTTTTTACACAAAAATTCTTTTTAGCCCCCAGTTTTGTATTTTCCCAAGGGTAACAGGAGAAATTGGACCCCAAAAGTTGTTGTCCAATGTGTCCTGAGTACGCTGATACCCCATATGTTGAAGTAAACCACTGTTTGTGCGCACGGGAGAGCTCGGAAGGGAAGGAGCACTGTTTTACTTTTTCAACGCAGAATTGGCTGGAATTGAGATCGGACGCAATGTCGCATTTGGAGAGCCCCTGATGTGCCTCAACAGTGGAAACACCCCAATTATAACTGAAACCCTAATCCAAACACACCCCTTACCCTAATCTCAACTGTAACCCTAACCACACCCCTAACCCTGACACACCCGTAACCCTAATCCCAACCCTATTCCCAACCGTAAATGTAATCCAAACCCTAACCCTAACTTTAGCCCCAATACTAACTTTATCCCCAACCCTAACCCTAACTGTAGCCCTAACCCTAGCCCCAACCCTAACCCTAATGGGAAAATGGAGACAAATACATTTTTTTTAATTTTTCATAACTAAGGGGGTGATGAAGGGGGGGTTTGATTTACTATTTGTAGCGGGTTTTCTAGCGGATTTTTATGATTGGCAGCCGTCACACACTAAAAGACGCTTTTTATTGCAAAAAATATTTTTTGGCGTTACCACTAGTGTTGAGCATTCCGATGCTGCAAGTATCGGGTATCGGCCGATACTTGCTGTATCGGAATTCCGATACCGGGATTCCGATACTCTTGTGGTATCGGGTATCGGGTATCACAACAACATTAATGTTAAAATGTGTAAAAGAGAGAATTAAAATAAAAAATATCGCTATACTCACCTGTCCGACGCAGCCGGGACTTCAGCGAGGGAACCGGCAGCGTTGTTTGTTTAAAATTCGCGCTATTACTTGGTTACGTGAATTCCCGGCTTGTGATTGGTCAGGTCGGCCACGTTGCCGGGACGCGGACCAATCACAGCAAGCCGTGACGAAATTACGTCACGGCTTGCTGTGATTGGTCCGCGTCCCGGCAATATGGCCGCCCTGACCAATCACAAGCCGTGACGTCACGGGAGGCTGGACACGCGCCCATTTTAAAATGAGCGCGTCCAGCCTCCCGGCTTGTGATTGGTTGACCGCGGCGCAACCAATCACAAGCCGTGACGTCACGGGAGGCTGGACACGCGCCCATTTTAAAATGAGCGCGTCCAGCCTCCCGGCTTGTGATTGGTTGACCGCGGCGCAACCAATCACAAGCCGTGACGTCACGGGAGGCTGGACACGCGCCCATTTTAAAATGAGCGCGTCCAGCCTCCCGGCTTGTGATTGGTTGACCGCGGCGCAACCAATCACAAGCCGTGACGTCACGGGAGGCTGGACACGCGCCCATTTTAAAATGAGCGCGTGTCCAGCCTCCCGTGACGTCACGGCTTGTGATTGGTCAGGGCGGCCATATTGCCGGGACGCGGACCAATCACAGCAAGCCGTGACGTAATTTCGTCACGGCTTGCTGTGATTGGTCCGCGTGCCGGCAACATGGCCGACCTGACCAATCACAAGCCGGGAATTCACGTAACCAAGTAATAGCGCGAATTTTAAACAAACAACGCTGCCGGTTCCCTCGCTGAAGTCCCGGCTGCGTCGGAGAGGTGAGTATAGCGATATTTTTTATTTTAATTCTTTCTTTTACACATTTATATGGTTCCCAGGGCCTGAAGGAGAGTTTCCTCTCCTTCAGACCCTGGGAACCATCAGGAATACCGTCCGATACATGAGTCCCATTGACTTGTATTGGTATCGGGTATCGGTATCGGATTGGATCCGATATTTTGCCGGTATCGGCCGATACTTTCCGATACCGATACTTTCAAGTATCGGACGGTATCGCTCAACACTAGTTACCACATTTTAAGGTTTATAATTTTTCCATATTTTGGTCCACAGAGTCATGTGAGGTCTTGTTTTTTGCGGGACGAGTTGACATTTTTATTGGTAACATTTTCGGGCATGTGACATTTTTTGATCGCTTTTTATTCAGATTTTTGTGAGGCAGAATGACCAAAAACCAGCTATTCATGAATTTCTTTTGGGGGGGGGGGCGTTTATACAGTTCCGCGTTTGGTAAAATGGATAAAGCAGTTTTATTCTTCGGGTCAGTACGATTACAGCGATACCTCATTTATATCATTTTTTTATGTTTTGGCGCTTTTATACGATAAAAACTATTTTATAGAAAACATAATTATTTTTGCATCGCTTTATTCTGAGGACTATAACTTTTTATTTTTTTGCTGATGATGCTGTATGGCGGCTCGTTTTTTGCGGGACAAGATGACGTTTTCAGCAGTACCATGGTCATTTATTTCCGTCTTTTTGATTGCGTGTTATTCCACTTTTTGTTCGGCGGTATGATAAAGGGTTGTTTTTTGCCTTGTTTTTTTTTTATGGTGTTCACTGAAGGGGTTAACCAGTGGGACAGTTTTATAGGTCGTGTCGTTACGGACGCGGCGATACTAAATATGTGTACTTTTATTGTTTTTTTATTTTTATTTAGCTAAAGGAACGTATTTATTGGAACAATATTTTTTTTTTATTATTTATTTAGGATTTTTTTTTTTACATTTTTACTTTGCCCCAGGGGGGACATCACAGTAAAGTGACAGATCGCCGATCTGACACTTTGCTGTGCACTGTGTCAGACTGGCGATCTGACGTGCACAGCTCCAGGCTTCCCAGCACCTGCTCTGAGCAGGCGCTGTGAAGCCACCACCCTGCAGGACCCGGATGCAGCCCCGCGGCCATTTTGGATCCGGGGCTTGCAGGGAGGAGACGCTAGGTACAAGTTGAGCACATCGCCTTGTACCGATCGTCTCAGGGAAGCACGCAGGGAGCCCCTTCCCTGCGCGATGCTTCCCTGTACCGAAGGAACACTGCGATCATGTTTGATCACAGTGTGCCGGGGGTTAAAGGGAACCTGTCACCCCGTTTTTTCAGTATGAGCTAAAAATACCGTTAAATAGGGCCTGAGCTGTGTGTTACAATAGTGTATTTTGTGCACCCTGATAACCCACCTATGCTGCCGAAATACGTTACCAAAGTCGCCGTTTTCGCCTGTCAATCCAGGTGGTCTGGTCAAAGGGGCGTGGAGATCGCGGCGGCCATTTTTCTGAAGCCGAGATGCGAACTCGGCTTCAGAAAAACGGCCGCCGCGATCTCCATCTGCGCACACGCGGCATCCCGCGGCCATTTTCCTGAAGCCCCGGGCAGCAGAGCACTCCATCTGCGCACACGCAGCCTCAGGAAGATGGCCGCCCCCACCGATCACCAGGATAATAGCGCAGATCGCGCTCTTTATCTTCACCTGTGATGTGGATTCGCCAGTTGGGCATGCGCAAACCACTACGCCACCAACGGAAAAATAAGCAAGATCTGGGGGAAGAAACAGCGATGTCACCACGCCCCTTTGACCAGACCACCTGGATTGACAGGCGAAAACGGCGACTTTGGTAACGCATTTCGGCAGCATAGGTGGGTTATCAGGGTACACAAAATACACTATTGTAACACACAGCTCAGGCCCTATTTAACGGTATTTTTAGCTCATACTGAAAAAACGGGGTGACAGGTTCCCTTTAATGTGCCAGGGGCGATCCGTGACCACTCCTGGCACATAGTGCCGGATGTCAGCTGCGATAGTCAGCTGACACCCAGCCGCGCTCCCCCCGTGAGCGCGGCCTATCGCGCTGGACATACTATTCCGTCCTTGTGAAGTAGGGCCCACCCCACATGGACGGAATAGTACGTCCAATGACAGAAAGGGGTTAATTGGTGCAAGGTGTTACAGCATATGGATGTAGCAAGACCCAGCGCCTTTGATCATCTAACCTCCCCTGGTGTGATAGCCAATTGCTAATTTATCACAAACCAGCTCCCACAATCCCTTTCACCTGAGCCTCTACTTTGTTGTATAAATTTGGTAGCTTCCCAAGGAGTTCACGTGTGTGGGATCTGGCACGCGTCTCCCTGCAGCAAAAGTATCACTGCAGCTAAAGTATTTTGAAGCTGCAGTTATTTCAACGGCAGTTAGTCACGACAGGAGTCAGGACCCCACACTATGTATGTGTCTCTTTTGGGTATGTCTGCTGAGTAACCACTTCTTATTACTTGGACCTAGCTTTTTTTATTAACCCATCTTAATCCTTCACCATGTTCACATATGCCCTTAATGTTTGCTCCACTAATCCTCACTGTGCTTCGCTTTCCCCAAACCTCAGCACCCTCTAACCAAATAATCATCTCCCCTTCCCTCTTACCTCTCCACCTGACCTCCTCTGCTGACCTGCACCTGAACCTCAAATCTGTCCTAATAGAACATAAAACAAGCCACCCACTCTCCTTCTCCCACATGCTCTCCCTTTCTCTGCTTGTCCTCACTCCTGGTGACATATCTTCTAATCGTGGACTGTCACAGCTCATCCCTCCCATTACTACCCCCTCCTACCGCTCCCTACCTAATATGAACTACAGCAATTTTTCCAAAGTAAAACCTGTGCCCCTGACGCCCACCTCCCTGCACCCTCTCTCTGGAGCAATCTGAAATGCCTGCTCCATCTGCAATAAGCTTCTTGTGATTCGTGACCTTTTTCTCTCTTGCAATCTTGCCTTCCTCGGCCTCACAGAAACATGGCTGACACCTCCCCTGCTGCGCTGTGTTACGGCGGCCTCCACTTCACCCACATTCCTCGCCCCGGCAACACGGTTACATAGTTATTAAGGTTGAAGGAAGACTGTAAGTCCATCTAGTTCAACCCATAGCCTAACCTAACATGCCCTAACATGTTGATCCAGGGGAAGGCAAAAAAACCCCATGTGGCAAAGAGTAACTCCACCATGGGGAAAAAAATTCCTTCCCGACTCCACATACGGCAATCAGACTAGTTCCCTGGATCAACGCCTTATCAAGGAATCTAGTGTATATACCCTGTAACATTATACTTTTCCAGAAAGGTATCCAGTCCCCTCTTAAATTTAATTAATGAATCACTCATTACAACATCATACGGCAGAGAGTTCCATAGTCTCACTGCTCTTACAGTAAAGAATCCGCGTCTGTTATTATGCTTAAACCTTCTTTCCTCCAGACGTAGAGGATGCCCCCTTGTCCCTGTCTCAGGTCTATGATTAAAAAGATCATCAGAAAGGTCTTTGTACTGTCCCCTCATATATTTATACATTAACATAAGATCACCCCTTAGTCTTCGTTTTTCCAAACTAAATAGCCCCAAGTGTAATAACCTATCTTGGTATTGCAGACCCCCCAGTCCTCTAATAACCTTGGTCGCTCTTCTCTGCACCCGCTCCAGTTCAGCTATGTCTTTCTTATACACCGGAGACCAGAACTGTGCACAGTATTCTAAGTGTGGTCGAACTAGTGACTTGTATAGAGGTAAAATTATGTTCTCCTCATGAGCATCTATGCCTCTTTTAATACATCCCATTATTTTATTTGCCTTTGTAGCAGCTGCCTGACACTGGCCACTGAATATGAGTTTGTCATCCACCCATACACCCAGGTCTTTTTCATTGACGGTTTTGCCCAGAGTTTTAGAATTAAGCACATAGTTATACATCTTATTACTTCTACCCAAGTGCATGACCTTACATTTATCCCCATTAAAGCTCATTTGCCATTTATCAGCCCAAGCTTCTAGTTTACATAAATCATCCTGTAATATAAAATTGTCCTCCCCTGTATTGATTACCCTGCAGAGTTTAGTGTCATCTGCAAATATTGAAATTCTACTCTGAATGCCCCCTACAAGGTCATTAATAAATATGTTAAAAAGAAGAGGGCCCAATACTGACCCCTGTGGTACCCCACTGCTAACCGTGACCCAGTCCGAGTGTGCTCCATTAATAACCACCCTTTGTTTCCTATCCCTGAGCCAGCTCTCGACCCACTTACACATATTTTCCCCTATCCCCATTACTCTCATTTTATGTAACAACCTTTTGTGTGGCACCGTATCAAAAGCTTTGGAAAAGTCCATATACACTATGTCCACTGGGTTCCCTTGGTCCAGTCCGGAACGGTGGAGGAGTCGGTTTTCTCCTTTCACCCAATCCCACCTCTACCCTCCCTTACCCTCCCCTCTTTTTAAGTACACTCTGTCCGTGTCTACTCTCCCTTCAACCTCCAAGTGGCTGCCATATACCGACCTCCGGGCTCGACCACTGCCTTTATTGATTAATTCTTCACCTGGCTTCTTCACTTTCTTTCCACTGAAATTCCTACTATCATCACGGGTGACTTCAACATCCACACTGATACCCTTCAATCACCAGCCTCCAAACTCCTGTCCCTCACTTCATCTTTGGGACTTACTCAGTGGTCCTCCTCAGCCACCCACACAGAAGGACATACATTAGACCTGGTCTTCACCCATCTCTGCTCTCTATCTAACTTCACCACCTCCCCTCTCCCTCTATCTGACCACCATCTACTCACTTTCTCATCCCTGTCCTCCTCAACTGTCACCCATGTCCAGCAACATGCGCACCCCCGCACTCTATTCTACCACTGGCATCCATATCCTCACTCCATGACACAGACAGTGCCACTGCTTTCTACAATGCCACTCTCGCATCAGCTAATAACACGGTCGCCCCTCTTGTACATGGAAGAGTGTGACGTATCAACAGACAACCATGGCACAATAACACCACTAAAAAACACTGTCAAGTGTCCAGGGTTGCAGAGCGGCGTTGGAAGAAAACAAATTCGCAAGATGACTTCACTGCATTCAAACAGGCATCACTCGCTTTCAAATTTGCCCTCACCTCTGCTAAACAGGCCTACTTCACAACCCTAGTATCTTCCCTATCCTACAACCCCAAACAGCTATTCAAAACTTTTAACTCCCTCCTCCGCCCACTACTGCCCCCTCCAACCTCCCTCATCTCTGCTGAGGACTTTGTCACACACTTTAAAAATAAGATCGACCAAAACAAGGCAAATCTTAGTTGTTCAACCACCCCAACCTCATTGTATACCAGACCAATGCCCAAACCCCATAACCTCCCTATCCAACATCACTGAAGGGGAGCTTAATTGTCTCCTCTCCAAATTGCACCTCACCACCTGTGCGCTCTACCCCATCCCATCTCCTCCCCACCACTCTTATCCCATCCCTAACCCATCTCTTTAACCTATCACTAAATTCTGGTACCTTCTCTTCTGCTTTCAAACATGCCACAATCACCCCTATCTTTAAAAAGCCAACCCTCATTCCAACCGCTATGTCCAGCTATCGCCCAATATCACTGCTTTCATTCACTTCCAAACTTCTGGAGCAGCATGTCCACACTGAACTTTCTTCCCATCTCTCATCTAACTTGCTCTTTGACAATTTACAACATGGTTTCCGCCCCCATCACTCCACTGAGACAGCCCTGACCAAAATTACTAACGACCTACTTACAGCCAAAGCTAATAGACAATACTCTATACTCCTCCTCCTAGACCTGTCCTCTGCTTTCAACACAGTTGACCACTGCCTCCTAATACAGATCCTCTCTTCCTTTTGCATCAAAGACCTAGCCTAAACCTGGATCTTCTCATAGCTTTCCAACTGCACATTCAGCGTCTCCTACTCCCACAACACCTCCTCATGCCACCCTCTCTCTGTTGGAGTCCCCCAAGGCTATGTTATAGGACCCCTACTCTTCTCAATCTATACACTTGGCCTGATACAACTCATAAAGTCCCATAGATTCCAGTACCACCTTTATGCTGACGACACTCAGATCTACATCTCTGGCCCAGACATCACCGCTCTGCTGTCCAGAATCCCAGAGTGTCTATCAGCCATATCCACCTCCTTCTCCTCTTGCTCCTCAAACTCAATGTGGACAAATCTGAACTCATCATCTTTACTTCATTTCAGAGATCTTCCTTACCTGACCTATCTATCACAATCAATGACATCACGCTTTTCCCTGTTCCACCTCCTGTTGCCTCCAGCTCAAAAATATCTCCAGAATCCATCCTTTCCTCAATCTACTAAAATGCTTGTGCATGCCCTCATCATCTTCCGCCTCGACTACTGCAACATCCTTTTTTGTCGCATCCCTGCTAACACACTCGCACCTCTCATATCCATCCTTAACTCTGCTGCTAATTCATCTCTCTCCTCGCTACTCCTTTGCTTCTCCCCTCTGCAAATCTATTCACTGGCTCAAATTCCCTCAGCGTATCAGTTCAGATTACTAATACTGACCTACAAAGCCATCCATAACCTGTCTCCTCCATATATCTCTGAACTAATCTTCCGATATCTTCCTTCACGTAATCTCCGGTCATTCCAAGACCTCCTTCTCTCCTCCACACTTATTCGCTCCTCACCCAACCACCTCTAAGACTTCTCCCGAATATCCCCCATCCTCTGGAATTTTTTGCCCCAACACATCAACCACATTTGGATCCTTCAGACGGAACCTGAAAACCCACCTCTTCAGGAAAGCTTACAGCCTGCACTGACCCCGCTGCCTCATCACTATACCGCCTCACCAACCCTGGAGCTGCATCAAGCCTCTAACCTGCTGTCTCCTTCCCCACCATCCTGTAGAATGTAAGCCCAGACTGTACCAGTCTGTCATTGTTAGTTTGTTTACTGTAAGTGATATCTGTAATTTGTATGTACCCCTTCTCATGTACAGCACCATGGAATCAATGATACTATATAAATAATAGTAATAAAAAATAATAATAATAACAAGCTATCATATGAATAGGTGATAATTTCTATTCACTGGACAATCTCTTTAACCCATGTAAATTCGTCAAAACTAGGTGTTGGGAGTGAATGACAGTTCTTTTTCCATTACTACTCTCTATCAACAACAGAAGATGGAGCCAGTAAATTAGAGGCCAGTGAGCCTTACTTCTATACCAGGAAAGATATTTCAACAAATTATTAAACAGCATATATGTTAAGTACTTGGATACGAATACAGTAATTAACCAGAGCCAGCATGGGTTTGTAGCGAACAAGTCATGCCAGACTAATCTAATTTCCTTGTATGATGGAATAACTGACTGGGTGGGCCAGGGAAATGCGGTATAGTATATCTTGACTTCAGTGAAGCATTTGATAAAGTATCTCATACTATCCTTATTGAAAAAATGACCATGTATGGGATTGAAAAGGCTACAGTTAGGTGGATTTATAACTGGCTTAGTGATATTACTCAAAGAGTGGTGATAAATGGTTGCACATCCAATTGGAAGAGTGTTTCAAGTGGAGTACCACAAGGCTCTGTCCTGGCCCCAGTGTTGTTAAACTTTTTTTATAAATTATGTAGATTAAGGAACTGAAGGTAAACTAATCAAATTTGCAGATGATGGAAAGCTAGGAAGGATAGCTAACACTAGGGAAGACAGAGAAAGTATTCAGAAGGATCTATATAGGCTTGAACAATGGGCAGCAACTAATAGAATGGTGTTTAACAGGGAGGAATGCAAGATTCTACATCTGGGCAAGAAAAACGAAAAGTGGATGGGATTTATCGAAATCCCTTTTTTTATTCAGCATAAACTGACCTGCTGTGCGTGTTTCAAATGCGCAATGTCAATTTCTCCTGTGGGTAAGCTGAGTTTTATGTGCATGTTTCCTGAAGACTTACATGTTATGCAGAAAATCCGCAGATAAAAAGTGCACGTGTTTTTAGTGCGTTTCAGAAATGCATAAAAAACGCATATACTCCAAACATGACTATATCAGTGAAGTTCCATCAGAGTCAGATACCATTAAGTATCAAAAACAAAGAAACTTTATTTAAATCATGACACCCCAACAAAAGATTTTTTAACAGTAAAAACGCATGTTAAAAAAACGCCATAAGAAACACAATGAAAAAACGCAACTAACCAAATTTACTTAATAGCTGCAGAAATGGAGCGGAAAATCTGTATCTTCAAAAGCTCATCGTGGGAATGTAGCTTAAAGGAGTCTCCTCATTAGTAATTTTGACGGTATCTCTATGCTCTCAGATTTCCGCTTTCCTATGTGGACCCTATTTCTCCCTCCTCTGGTATGCTAGATCATATCAGAGGAGAGAGAAATGAATAGGAAATCATACTTTTTTTGCGATCGCCGTTATTTGGTGAATAACAAGACTGAGGACGGTAAAATCCAAACTGAATCATGTTCTCCAGAGATTTTCCGACTCTGGGGGCGCTATACCCTTATTTTTCAATTTTGATAAAAAGCAGAGATGAGGAATAAGGCCCCTTATCTGCTGCCGTTAAAAGGCGTATCGTCGGTCGTTAAGGGGTTAATGTGGGATTGACCTCAACTGGATTACAGCATTTGACATACACTAATAATGCGTCCATTCTTCTCATTAACTATAGACCTCTTTGACTTCAGAAAAAGTCTTGGTCAGTCTTAAAGTCATCGTCTTCCACTCAAAACGTCATACTTTTTGCAACTAAGCAGGCATATGTTTCTGTTGCACTACTTTTTCATTTACCCTTTAAATATTTAAAAATATATTTCCTTTTAGTTGATAGAATTGTTTATTTTCTCCGTTCGAATGGTGTTATTTTCAGAATAACATGCAAGTAAATGTCTTTTTGGCACAAAGCCTTGCGGAATATTGAGTTAGTGAACTGGTTTTAGTGTTCAAGACGATTCATCAGCATCTGGATAGGAAGGAGCACTTTGGCAGCAAATGGAAAAACATTAAAAAGTGTTCGTACTTCATCTGAAAGGAACTGTTCTATCAAACGAGGGTTATAAATATTAAGCTTTATGGCAGCATCATCTTGCAGTTTATTTTTCTCTGTGCTCTGCCAAGTATTTATTTGGATTTTAAGTTTAATATTGTAATTACCTAGTTTGAAGCAATTTTACACCGCTCACTTAGATGAATTTTTCGTCTATACATTATCCGCTGAAATTTAATAGAAAAACATTTGGTAGGCAACAAGAAATGACATGAGTAAATGATTTCCTAAATGGTTTGAGGCTCGTCTGCTTCCCTTTCATATACATATCCCTACTGTGAATGATAGCATTTGTGAAATAATTTGAAAATATTAATCATCGGAACACTACTTCAATCTTTTCCAAGCCAAAGCATTTTGTACCTGTTGGTTTCTCATTTTCTTCTGATGAAAATAAAGAATTATTATCGATGATTATAAATGTTTTGTTAAGATTGAATATATTTTTATAATACTAGACCTGCGGGCGATAATATGCTAAGAAGGCGCCTCGGTGTTTTTTTCTGTCTAGTTCCTAACAAATATGCGCCAAATACCATTGAATTTTTTTGTTTTCTTATTCCAGTCCATTACTTTATTACTTTGTTGATTAAATATGTATTTTTAAGGATTTTTTGGTCAACATTTTAGAAACATGTATGGCTTTATTCGAAACTTTTGTCCATGTCTGCAAAAATCCAGCTTATACATCACAAATGTTAACAATGCACTGCAGTTTTAAAAGAAATGTGTCATCAAAAAATCTTTTGTTCAATAATTGAAAAAAAATGTAAAATATTAATGCATTCCATTTTTTTAATTTACAATTTTTTAATTGTAGAAAATATGGAAAGTTGTTTAAAAAGTTTTGATATGTTATACTTTTAAACACACGTGGGAGCAGCTACTGAAATTTGCCACGAAAACCACAACTGTAGTAAATGCGGACGGGTTAGGATCTATGTGTGTGCTGTCACTCCTCCCTTTCTGGGTGTTGGCAAGAGGATAGGATTTAGGATCACAGAAATTTTGTTTGGTGATTGCATTGTGATGCTGAGGTGAGGACAACGTCACAAAAAATATTCCAGAAGGGGAGATTCTGGCTTTTCTGCTAACTGAAGTGACAATAATAAAATGAAATGGTGTCCCTTCCCCTCAAGACAATATAAACATGCAATGAATAAATGGAATTTCTCCATAACATAATTTTCCAGGTCACTATGATTCCACCAATACCAAACTTGTTCTGATTTTTATTTGAGTATGTTCCCAATTCGAGTGACATCGGGTGCTTGGGTACTCTTCAAGTATCGCGGGTGCTCGAGTGGCATGCTCGTGTCCCCAGGAATTGCTTGTCATACACGGTAATGCCATAGCCAACACAGCTACGGCAATACTATGTATGGCAGGTGATTCCCGCATGTTTATTGGCTGTCTAACAGCTGCAAAACATGTGAGGCTGGGAATCGGGCATAGCGCTTGACTCAAAGCAAACCCGAGCATCCCGATGTCACTCGAGTGGCGAACACACTCGCTCATCATTATTAATTTTATGATACCCGTTACATTTTTATTTTATAGGCAATGTAGAAATCTATTAGGGTTTGTTTTTTGTGTGGTGAGCTGATGTTTTGTTGACACCTTTTTAAGGTATATGCAATGTTTTGATCCACAGTTTAACTACATTTTTTTATGTGAGGTGGGATGACAGAAAAAACACAATTCTTACCGTAACGGTTACTTAATTTTATATGTTAGTAAATTGGATCTTTACAAACCCCAAATGTTTATTATTTAGTTTTTTATTTTTAATGGGGGACAATGGGGTGATTTTTTTTTTTACTTTATTTTAATTTTCTTAGTCCTTTTGAGGGACTTAAATCGCATCCTTGAATTCACTTCACTTGACTTTTTCCAGTGGTGAGAACAGGTTGGGCACCCTAGCATTGTACTACTAATTCCTGGCTGCCTGACCTGCTATCGCTGCTGGTAGAAGACCTTTATGGATGTGGTGGATGATTATGTTTTTAAGGAGCGGAGGTGTTTATTCAAATTTTATGTACAGTGGGTACGGAAGGTAGTCAGACCACTTTAAATTTTTCACTGTTTCATTGCAGCCTTTCAGTAAATTCAATACACTCTGCATCCCATCTTGACTGAAAAAAACAGAAATGTAGAAATTTTTGCAAATTTAATAAAAAAGAAAAACTGAAATATCATATGGTCATAAGTATTGATACCCTTTGGTCAGACACTCATATTTAAGTCACATGCTGTCCATTTCCTTCAGATTCTCCTTGAGATGGTTCTACTCCTTCATTGGAGTTCAGCTGTGTTTAATTAAACTGATAGGACTTGATTTGGAAAGGTTCGATTCACCGAACAATTAGACATGCGAACATGTTTGCCGAACGAACAACAATAAATTGAATAGGAGGCCAAACCAAACATATATACAACACCTTAAGACAAAAAGCTTCCCAAACAGCTAAAATTAAGGACAGATATCATTAAAAGTGGTATCAATTGACCCACAGTAGAAATTTGCAAATAGCGCAGCAGCAGGGTCTAGGCCAGCAGTTACAGCTTTGAATTGAAGTTCCACTGAGGACTTGGTGATTAAGTTAAGGGAGTGGTGTAAGCCTTCTTAGCTTTGAGCCCTGATAACTTATGCAACACCACCTTTATCAATTGACCCACAATAGACCCTTTTATAATAGTGCAGAATCAGTCAGCCATGGGCCATGCATGATGTATCAGGGTCTGGCACAGCATTAACAGCTTTGAATTGAAGTTTCAATGAGGACCTGATGGTTAAGAGAGGGGATGTAGGTCTTCTTAGCTGGGAGCCCTGATACCTCATGCAACACCTCCAACTTATTTTTTTCAGTCACACTCAGACGGAACAAACATCAGTTTCATAAAGTACTATTGGTAGAAAAATGTAAGTAAAGTAACAAAGATAGTTGAGTGAAATAAAGTGCAAGCCTGCCTGTCTGGGAGCTCTACTTCTACAGGGAACACACATGAAGGAGAACCAACTTAAATTCTCCACATTAAAAAAAAATATTGTCACACAATACAAAAGTGGCGTCAATTTCCACAGAGTAGAAATAGTATAATAAGCCTCTAACACATCTTCTACTACAGGCAACCAACCACATGGAGCCCCACATTTAAAAAAATTATTGTCGCACATCACTAAAGTGGCATCATTTTCCACTGAGTAGAAAAAGTGTGATAGGCCTCGGACACACCTTCCACTACAGGCAACCCACCATATGGAGACTCAACTTGGAATCTACACATTTCAAAAAAATGCTTGCAACATGAGCAGCAGTGCAAACAGCAGGCAAAGAAGCCACAACAAAGGTGTCATAGACTGCAATAAAGCGAAAACAATGCATAACACTAAAAACTATACCGTCGCCTAGTTTGCCCTAGTCTGTGGTGCAAAAGTCATTGGAAATCCATGACTTGTTCACTTTGATGAAAGTTAGGCAGTTTACACTTTCTGAGGACAGCCGGATGTGCTTATACGTCACGACACCTCCATCAGCGCTGAAGAAACGTTCTGAGAGAACACTGTCTGCCAGACATGAAAAAACCTCCAAAACCAGACAGGCGAGCAAAAGCCACTCTTCTATTTTTGAAGACCAAACTTCAAAAGGGTCCAAACTCCCCCTGATGGAATTGATATTGAGCTCCAGATGCTCTTGCACCATCTTCTCCAGTTGTTCACGTGTCAGACTTGTACTCTGTTCTACTGATGCACGGCCTGGTCTAAAAAATATGTGAAATGATTCACAGCAATTGCTTATGCCACTTACACTGCTGCTGCTAATGTATTTACAATGATGCCTTGATGTTCCCAAGGGTTGGATGTCTAGAACTGCAATGCACACTGTGTGTCTCAGTGCTATTTTGGGGAGAACCACTCTTAAGATTGTCTACAAGTGTGTTTCAATACTTCATCACGAATGCTTCCTTTTCCGGGGGGGGGGGGGAATCCGTCAAAATTTACTCTTGCACTGTAGATTTAACAGAGTGGCAACCCAGTAGTCAGCGCGATTTCGAACCCTATTTCCCCTCCATCAAACCATGGAGAACAGAGAGGGGATCATTATCGTCTTCATCTCCTGACTATTGCGCGTCCATCAACTCTTCCTACTCATCCTCCTCCATTTGTTCCTCAGCTCCTGCACCTTCACTAACAGTTTGTCTGGTACGAAGAGCCCCCCTTGATCGCAGTAATCCACCCTCCCATGGCATCCACTTGTGCAACAACAGTCCAGAACCTTGAGATATTGTTATCCCTTACGCATCCTCCTCTGTTTCCACCTCTTCCTCTGGGACTACCACCTCCTCATGCAGACTATTCAAAGTGTGCTCCAGCATGCAGATGACCAGAATAGTGATGCTGGCTTCGTCAGCACTAGTACTCCTAGTAGCCATTTCAAAACTGTACAGAAGGGTGAAGAGGTTCTTTATCTGCGCCCACTCCACGTGATTTGCACCACCTCCATACTACGTTGGCCTAGGCTATGCAAAAGAACATACTTCACCAGGGCTCATTGCTGCAACATGTGCAGAGTGGAATTCCGTCGTATTGGAACATTGCAAATCAAATTGGCCAATAGACCTCTGTAGTAATGCAAGTCGATGACCTGTGGGGTTTGATGGTCAGAAGTGAGCACACAGCGACCATGCTTTCTGCAACAGCGCATCCAAGCAGGGATAGTGGCGGAATAATTGCTGTACCATCAGGTTTAGGACGTTTGCCATGCAAGGCACGTGTGTGAGGTTACCCCGGAGTAGGGCCGCCACCAGGTTTGCACTGTTGGGTTCAGGGGAGATAGCCATGTCATGCCCTCAGCCGAAGGTCCGGTCTCCACTGTGCAGGGAGACTGGTGCCTATCACGCAGCTCCACTGGTAGTGTTCACCTCCGTGGCCCCAGATGATCAGTGACTTCTTTCTCTGCTAGGAACCTGCATCCCCTTGGCAGGTCTCCTGGAAATGTTCTTAGGAGACGCGCCCCGCTTCATGCACATACTTAAAGCAGCTGGGCACCTGTTCTCTATTAGGCCTGTCTGTGCTGTCATGCTGTGTGCATAAAAGGCATCCTCCCCTTAAGGGAGGTGCCTGGGCAACGTGTTCATTCTTTAGGATCGTGGCCTCCTGCTCAGGCCACACTCTGCTGTGCTCTGTAAACTGAAGTCTGTTGCTTGCTTTATACTAATACCTCTGTTTCCTCAGAATCCTCTGCTGGCAGTTCCCTATCCTGGATCCTTCTGGACACTCCGGTTTCCACTCCAGGCTGACCAAGCCTCTCCTCACGGAACCATCCAGGTATCGCTGCCGGCTGGATCAGCCTTTCTGAGATTACACAGAGCTTCCAGGATTCTCTCCACCAACAGAGACAATATTCCACTGTCTTGTTTATACCGTCTGTACGGGTTGTGCCTCTGGTCTGGGTATCACGGCATTTAGCCACCTGGTGTTGCAACGGGGGATTCCCTGTATAGGGGTATACCTTGCCCGCTGCTCCACTACGTGGTTCAGTGTTGTGTGTCATGATTCCCAATGGCAGGGAAACATCAAAACACAAAAATAACGGACGAGCTCTGGGTGATGGAATCTCGAGCTGACCGTGAGCTAAATCTACCACACAACTAATAGTAGCCAGGGAGCATACCTACGACTTCCTAGATGCCGCGCGCCAGCTGGAGGACTAACTACGCCTGGTAGAGGAAGGAACAGACCTGGCTTACCTCTAGGGAAATACCCCAAAAGATGATAGCAGCCCCCCACATGTAATAACGGTGAGTTTAAGAGGAAAAGACATACACAGTATGAAAGTAGATTTAGCAAAGAGAGGTCCACTTACTAGATAGCAGAAGGATACAAAAGAGGACTTCACGGTCAACTGAAAACCCTTTCAAAAAACCATCCTGAAATTACTTTAAGACTCCTGTGTCAACTCATGACACAGGAGTGGCAATTTCAGCCCGCAAGAGCTTCCAGCTACAGAGAATAACAAAAACTGCAAACTGGACAAAAGATACAAAACAAAAGGACAAAGTCCACTTAGCTGATCAGCAGACTAGTAGCAGGAACATGCAACCGAAGGCTCTGGTTACAATGATGACCGGCAAGGAAATGTGTTATGATTTTCCCAATGGCAGGGAAATCAAAATAACAACGGACTAGCTCTCGGGTGATGGGAACTAAAGTGACCGTGACCTGAACCTGACACGACACTGGAAGTAGCCGGGGAGTGTTTCCTACGATGCCCTAGACACCACGCGCCAGCCGGAGATCTAACTACCCCTATCAGAGGAATATACAGGCCTGCCTTACCTCCAGAGATGAACCCCAAAAGGAGATAGCAGCCCCCCACAGATATTGACGGTGAGTCAAGAGGAAAAGACATACGTAGGATGAACAGCAGATTTAGCACAGTGAGGTCCGCTTACTAGATAGCAGAAGTACAGGAAAGAGTCACTTCACGGTCAACTTCAAAACACTACTCAAAAACACCATCCTGAAATTACTTTAAAACTCCAGTGACAACTCATGCCACTGGAGTGGCAATTCCAGTCCACGAGAGCTTCCAGCTACAGAGAGTCACATTGCAAATAGCTGGACAAAAATAGAATAAACTAGAAACAAAATTCAACTTAGCTGAACAGGATCTTGAGGCAGGAGAATGCAACAGAATGCTACTGATACATTGTTGGCCGGCATCAGACCAGCAGCCAAGCAGCCTTAAATAGGAAACTCCCCTAATGGGTGTCAACAGGTGATCAAGGATAGAAGAAGGCAAATAAGTGGCACTACCATAAAACACCACCGGGGGAGCCCACAAACAGAATTCACAACAGTACCCCCCCCTTAAGGAGGGGGCACCGAACCCTCACCAGAACCACCAGGGCGATCTGGATGAGCACTATGAAATGCACGAACCAAATCAGGAGCATGAACATCAGATGCTGTCACCCAAGAATTATCCTCCTGACCATAGCCTTTCCACTTAACCAGATACTGAAGTTTCCGTCTGGAAACACGGGAGTCCAAGATCTTTTCCACCACATACTCCAACTCACCCTCAACCAGCACAGGAGCAGGAGGATCAGCAGACGGAACAACCGGCACCTCATACCTCCGCAACAATGACCGATGAAAAACATTATGAATAGTAAAAGATGCTGGGAGGTCCAAACGAAAGGACACAGGATTAAGAACCTCCAGAATCCTATAAGGGCCGATAAACCGAGGCTTAAACTTAGGAGACGAGACCTTCATAGGAACAAATCGAGAAGACAACCAAACCAGGTCCCCAACACAAAGACGAGGACCGACACGCCGATGACGATTAGTGAACTGTTGAGTCTTCTCCTGGGACAACTTCAGATTGTCCACAACCTGTCCCCAAATCTGATGCATTCTATCAACCACAGCATCTACTCCAGGACAATCTGAAGACTCCAATTGACCGGACGAAAAGCGAGGGTGAAACCCTGAATTACAAAAAAATGGAGAAACCAAAGTGGCAGAACTGGCCCGATTGTTAAGGGCAAACTCTGCCAATGGCAAAAAATCAAGCCAATCGTCCTGATCAGCGGACACAAAACACCTCAAGTAAGTCTCCAAGGTCTGATTAGTACGCTCAGTCTGGCCATTAGTCTGAGGATGGAATGCAGACGAAAAAGACAAGTCGATGCCCATCCTGGCACAGAACGCCCGCCAAAATCTAGACACAAACTGAGTACCCCTGTCAGACACTATATTCTCAGGAATACCATGCAAACGCACAACATTCTGAAAAAATAGAGGGACCAGCTCAGAGGAGGAGGGCAATTTGGGCAAAGGTACCAAGTGAACCATCTTGGAAAAACGGTCACACACCACCCAGATGACGGACATCCTACGAGAAACAGGAAGGTCAGAAATAAAGTCCATAGAGATGTGCGTCCAAGGCCTCTTAGGAATAGGCAAGGGCAACAACAACCCGCTGGCCCGGGAACAGCAGGGCTTAGCCCGAGCACAAACATCACAAGACTGCACAAAAATACGTACATCTCGAGACAAGGAAGGCCACCAGAAGGACCTAGACACCAGATCCCTGGTGCCAAAAATTCCAGGATGACCTGCCAACGCGGAAGAGTGAACCTCCGAAATAACTCTACTGGTCCAGTCATCAGGGACAAACAATCTACCAGGCGGACAGCGATCAGGCCTATCCACCTGAAACTCCTGCAAAGAGCGCCGCAGGTCTGGGGAGACAGCTGACAATATCACCCCATCCTTCAGGATGCCAGTAGGTTCGGAATCACCAGGCGAGTCAGGCTCAAAACTCCTAGAGAGGGCATCCGCCCTCACATTCTTAGACCCAGGCAGATATGAAACCACAAAGTTAAATCGAGAGAAAAACAACGACCAGCGCGCCTGTCTAGGATTCAGACGCCTGGCTGACTCAAGATAAATTAGATTTTTGTGGTCAGTCAAGACCACCACCTGGTGTCTAGCACCCTCAAGCCAATGACGCCACTCCTCAAATGCCCACTTCATGGCCAAGAGCTCCCGATTTCCAACATCATAATTTCGCTCAGCGGGCGAAAACTTTCGAGAGAAAAACGCACATGGTCTCATCACTGAGCAGTCAGGACCTTTCTGCGACAAAACTGCACCTGCTCCGATCTCGGAAGCATCTACTTCAACCTGGAACGGGAGCGATACATCAGGCTGGCGCAACACAGGAGCAGAAGAAAAGCGGCGCTTAAGCTCCCGAAAGGCCTCCACAGCCGCAGAGGACCAATTAGCAACATCAGCACCCTTCTTGGTCAAATCAGTCAAAGGTTTAGCAATGGCAGAAAAACCCGCTATGAATCGGCGATAGAAATTAGCAAATCCCAAGAATTTCTGAAGACTCTTTAGAGAAGTAGGTTGTACCCAATCACAAATAGCCTGAACCTTAACAGGGTCCATCTCCATAGATGAAGGGGAAAAAATATATCCCAAAAAGGAAATTCTCTGAACCCCAAAAATACACTTTGAGCCCTTCACAAATAGAGAATTAGCTCGTAAAACCTGAAAAACTCTCCTGACCTGTTGAACATGAGATTCCCAGTCCTCCGAAAAAATCAAAATATCATCCAAATACACAATCATAAATTTATCCAGATATTCACGGAAAATATCGTGCATAAAGGACTGAAAAACGGAAGGGGCATTCGCGAGACCGAAAGGCATTACCAAATACTCAAAATGGCCTTCAGGCGTATTAAATGCGGTCTTCCACTCATCCCCCTGCTTAATCCGCACCAAATTATACGCACCACGTAGATCGATCTTAGTGAACCACTTCGCCCCCTTTATGCGAGCAAAAAGATCAGTCAGTAAAGGTAACGGATACTGGTATTTAACTGTAATCTTATTCAGAAGTCGATAGTCGATACAAGGTCTCAATGAACCATCCTTTTTACCCACAAAGAAAAACCCTGCCCCCAGTGGAGACAAAGAGGGGCGAATATGACCCTTTTCCAAAGATTCTCTGATATACTCCCGCATAGCAGTATGTTCAGGTACAGACAAATTAAACAAGCGACCCTTAGGAAATTTACTACCGGGAATCAACTCAATAGCGCAGTCACACTCTCTGTGAGGAGGGAGAGAATCAGTTTTAGGCTCCTGAAAGACATCATAAAAATCTGACAGAAATGCTGGGATCTCAGAGGGAGTAGATGAAGAAATGGGAACCAAAGGTGCATCCCCATGAATCCCCTGACATCCCCAGCTCAGCACAGACATTGATCTCCAGTCCAAGACTGGATTATGAATTTGTAACCATGGTAATCCAAGTACTAATACGTCATGTAGATTATGTAACACAAGGAAACGAATAATCTCCTGATGGTCTGGGGACAGATGCATAGTCACTTGTGTCCAATATTGTGGTTTATTGCTAGCCAAAGGTGTAGAATCAATACCCTTTAAGGGAATAGAAACCTCCAGAGGCTCTAAATCAAACCCACAACGCTTGGCAAAGGACCAATCCATGAGACTCAGAGCGGCGCCAGAATCCACATAAGCATCCACAGTAACAGATGATAAAGTACAAATCAATGTCACGGACAAAAGAAATTTAGACTGCAAGGTACCCATAGAAAAAGATTTATCAACCTTTTTATCAACCTTCTTTATGCGTTTAGAGCATGCTGATATAACATGAGCTGGATCTCCACAATAGAAGCACAACCCATTTTTGTGCCTGTAATTCTGTCGTTCGCCTCTAGACAATACACTATCGCATTGCATATGCTCTGGTGCCTTTTCAGAGGTCACCGCCAAATGATGCACAGGTTTTTGCTCAGAAGATACCGCCATATGGTGCACAGGTTTTTGCTCAGAAGATACCGCCATATGGTGCACAGGTTTTTGCTCAAAAGATACCGCCATATGGTGCACAGATTTTTGCTCAGAAGATACCGCCATATGGTGCACAGATTTGCGCTCCCGTAAACGCCGATCAATCTGGATAGCCAATTTCATGGCATCATTCAGACCTGTAGGCACAGGGAACCCCACCATGACATCCTTCACGGCATCAGAGAGACCTTCTCTGAAATTAGCTGCTAGAGCGCACTCATTCCATTTAGTAAGCACCGACCATTTACGAAATTTTTGGCAGTATATCTCAGCTTCATCTTGCCCTTGAGAAAGAGCTATCAAGGCTTTCTCAGCCAAAATCTCTAAATTAGGTTCTTCATAAAGCAACCCCAAAGCCAGAAAAAACGCATCTACATTTAATAACGCAGGATCCCCTGGCGACAATGCAAATGCCCAACTTTGTGGGTCACCCCGCAATAGAGAAATAACAATTTTAACCTGTTGCGCAGGATCACCAGCAGAGTGAGATTTCAGAGACAAAAACAATTTACAATTCTCTCTGAAATTCAAAAAACGGGATCTGTCTCCGGTAAAAAATTCAGGCATAGGGATCTTAGGTTCAGACATTGGAGCACGTATAACAAAATCTTGTAAGTTCTGGACCTTTGTAGCCAGGTTATTCAGACCTGCAACCAAACTCTGTGGATCCATGATTCAAACAGGTGTAACCAAAGCCATTCAGAGATTAAGAGGAGAGGAAAAAAAAAAAGGCTGAAGACTGCAGTTTAAGCAAGGAGTACAAATAAGCACTAAGGTGCACTTTCCAAACACAGAAGGAAAAAAAACCTTTTCATATCCTTTCCTGCTTTAGTGCATAGTTTAACACATGTGGCCGGCCAAACTGTTATGATTTTCCCAATGGCAGGGAAATCAAAATAACAACGGACTAGCTCTCGGGTGATGGGAACTAAAGTGACCGTGACCTGAACCTGACACGACACTGGAAGTAGCCGGGGAGTGTTTCCTACGATGCCCTAGACACCACGCGCCAGCCGGAGATCTAACTACCCCTATCAGAGGAATATACAGGCCTGCCTTACCTCCAGAGATGAACCCCAAAAGGAGATAGCAGCCCCCCACAGATATTGACGGTGAGTCAAGAGGAAAAGACATACGTAGGATGAACAGCAGATTTAGCACAGTGAGGTCCGCTTACTAGATAGCAGAAGTACAGGAAAGAGTCACTTCACGGTCAACTTCAAAACACTACTCAAAAACACCATCCTGAAATTACTTTAAAACTCCAGTGACAACTCATGCCACTGGAGTGGCAATTCCAGTCCACGAGAGCTTCCAGCTACAGAGAGTCACATTGCAAATAGCTGGACAAAAATAGAATAAACTAGAAACAAAATTCAACTTAGCTGAACAGGATCTTGAGGCAGGAGAATGCAACAGAATGCTACTGATACATTGTTGGCCGGCATCAGACCAGCAGCCAAGCAGCCTTAAATAGGAAACTCCCCTAATGGGTGTCAACAGGTGATCAAGGATAGAAGAAGGCAAATAAGTGGCACTACCATAAAACACCACCGGGGGAGCCCACAAACAGAATTCACAACAGAAATGACTGGAGAGCAAGGCTAAATAGGAAACTCCCAAACACTGATGGGAGCAGGTGAACTGAGACAGCAAAGCACACACAAGTCACCAGTACCACCAGCAACCACCAGGGGAGCCCAAAAAGCGGATTCACAACAGTACCCCCCCCTTAAGGAGGGGGCACCGAACCCTCACGAGAACCGCCAGGGCGATCTGGATGAGCCCTATGAAAGGCACGAACCAAATCCGAGGCATGAACATCAGAGGCAGTTACCCAAGAATTATCTTCCTGACCATAGCCCTTCCATTTAACCAGATATTGAAGTCTCCGTCTGGAAACACGGGAATCCAAGATCTTCTCTACAACGTACTCCAATTCACCCTCCACCAGCACAGGAGCAGGAGGTTCAGTAGAAGGAACCACCGGTACCTCATATCTCCGCAACAACGACCGATGGAATACATTATGGATAGCGAAAGATGCCGGGAGGTCCAAACGAAAGGACACAGGGTTAAGTATCTCCAAAATCCTATAAGGACCGATGAACCGAGGCTTAAACTTAGGAGAAGAAACCCTCATAGGGACAAAACGGGAAGACAACCACACCAAGTCCCCAACACGAAGGCGAGGACCAACACGACGACGGCGGTTAGCAAACTGCTGAGTCCTCTCCTGGGACAACTTCAAATTGTCCACCACTTGTCCCCAAATCTGATGCAACCAATCCACCACCGCATCCACTCCAGGACAATCCGAAGATTCCACCTGACCAGATGAAAAACGAGGATGAAACCCTGAATTGCAAAAGAAAGGAGAAACCAAAGTGGCAGAACTAGCCCGATTATTAAGAGCAAATTCTGCCAACGGCAAAAAGGCAACCCAGTCATCCTGATCCGCAGACACAAAACACCTCAAATAAGTCTCCAAAGTTTGATTAGTTCGCTCCGTCTGGCCATTAGTCTGAGGATGGAATGCAGACGAAAAAGACAAATCAATGCCCAACCTGGCACAGAATGCCCGCCAAAATCTAGACACGAACTGGGTTCCCCTGTCAGAAACGATGTTTTCCGGAATACCATGCAAGCGAACCACATTTTGAAAAAATAGAGGAACCAACTCAGATGAGGAAGGCAACTTAGGCAATGGTACCAAATGAACCATTTTAGAAAAACGGTCACACACCACCCAGATGACAGACATCTTCTGAGAAACAGGGAGATCAGAAATAAAGTCCATAGAGATGTGCGTCCAAGGCCTCTTCGGAACAGGCAAGGGCAACAATAACCCACTAGCCCTAGAACAACAAGGCTTGGCCCGAGCACACACATCACAAGACTGCACAAAAACACGCACATCCCGAGACAGGGAAGGCCACCAGAAGGATCTAGCCACCAAATCTCTGGTACCAAAAATTCCAGGATGACCTGCCAGCGAAGAAGAATGAACTTCCGAGATGACTCTACTGGTCCAATCATCAGGAACAAACAGTCTACCAGGCGGACAACGATCAGGTCTATCCGCCTGAAATTCTTGCAAAGCACGTCGCAGATCTGGGGAGACAGCAGACAAAACAACCCCATCCTTAAGGACACCAGCAGGTTCAGAATCCCCAGGAGAGTCAGGCTCAAAACTCCTAGAAAGAGCATCTGCCTTAACATTTTTAGAACCCGGTAAGTATGAAACCACAAAATTAAACCGAGAAAAAAACAACGACCATCGTGCCTGTCTAGGATTCAGGCGCCTGGCAGACTCTAGATAAATCAGATTCTTGTGATCAGTCAAAACTACCACCTGATGTCTGGCACCCTCAAGCCAATGACACCACTCCTCAAATGCCCACTTCATGGCCAAAAGCTCCCGATTACCAACATCATAGTTTCGCTCGGCGGCCGAAAATTTTCGAGAAAAGAACGCACAAGGTCTCATCACTGAGCAGTCGGAACTTTTCTGCGACAAAACCGCCCCCGCTCCGATCTCGGAAGCATCAACCTCAACCTGAAAGGGAAGAAAAACATCAGGCTGGCGCAACACAGGGGCAGACAAAAAGCGGCGCTTAAGCTCCCGAAAGGCCTCCACAGCAGCAGGGGACCAATTGGCAACATCAGCACCCTTTTTGGTCAAATCCGTCAGAGGTTTAGCAACACCAGAAAAACCAGTTATAAATCGACGATAAAAATTAGCAAAGCCCAAGAATTTCTGAAGACTCTTAAGAGAAGTAGGCTGCGTCCAGTCACAAATAGCCCGAACCTTGACAGGGTCCATCTCAATAGAAGAAGGGGAAAAAATGTACCCCAAAAAGGAAATCTTTTGAACCCCAAAAACACACTTTGAACCCTTTACACACAAAGAATTCTCCCGCAAAACCTGAAAAACCCTCCTGACCTGTTGAACATGAGACTCCCAGTCATCAGAAAAAATCAAAATATCATCCAAATACACAATCATAAATTTATCCAAATATTCACGGAAAATATCATGCATTAAGGACTGAAAGACTGAAGGTGCATTAGAAAGGCCGAAAGGCATTACTAAATACTCAAAATGGCCCTCAGGCGTATTAAATGCGGTTTTCCACTCATCCCCCTGCTTAATTCGCACCAAATTATACGCCCCACGAAGATCAATCTTAGAGAACCACTTAGCCCCCCTTATGCGAGCAAACAAATCAGTCAGCAAAGGCAACGGATACTGATATTTGACTGTAATTTTATTCAGGAGTCGATAATCAATACAAGGCCTCAGAGAGCCATCCTTTTTAGATACAAAGAAAAAACCAGCTCCTAAAGGAGATGAAGAAGGACGAATATGTCCCTTTTCTAGGGACTCCTTAATATACTCTCGCATAGCAGCATGTTCAGGTACAGATAAGTTAAACAAACGACCCTTTGGAAATTTACTGCCAGGAATCAGATCTATGGCGCAATCACAATCTCTGTGGGGAGGGAGTGAACCAATTTTTGGCTTCTCAAAAATATCACGATAATCAGACAAAAATGCCGGAATCTCAGAGGCAATAGATGACGAAATGGAAACCAAAGGTATGTCCCCATGAGCCCCCCGACATCCCCAGCTTAACACAGACATTGTTTTCCAGTCAAGGACTGGGTTATGAGATTGTAACCATGGTAATCCAAGCACCAAAACATCATGCAAATTGTACAACACAAGGAAGCGAATCACCTCCTGATGGTCTGGAGTCATACGCATAGTCACTTGCGTCCAGAATTGTGGTTTATTACAAGCCAAAGGCGTAGAATCAATACCCTTCAGAGGTATAGGGACTTCCAGAGGCTCTAAATCAAACCCACAGCGCCTGGCAAAGGACCAATCCATAAGACTCAGAGCGGCGCCAGAGTCCACATAGGCATCCACGGTAATAACTGATAATGAACAAATCAAGGTTACAGACAGAATAAATTTAGACTGTAAAGTGCCAATTGAAATAGACTTGTCAACCTTCCTAGTACGTTTAGAGCATGCTGATATAACATGAGCAGAATCACCACAATAGAAGCATAACCCATTTTTACGCCTATAATTCTGCCGCTCGCTTCTGGACAGAATTCTGTCACATTGCATTTTCTCTGGCGTCTCTTCAGAAGATACCGCCAAATGGTGCACGGGTTTGCGCTCCCGCAAACGCCGATCAATCTGAATAGCCATTGTCATGGACTCATTCAGACCTGTGGGCGCAGGGAACCCAACCATAACATCTTTAACGGCATCAGAAAGGCCCTCTCTGAAATTTGCCGCTAGGGCGCACTCATTCCACTGAGTAAGCACAGACCATCTACAAAATTTTTGGCAGTATATCTCAGCTTCATCTTGCCCTTGAGATAGGGCTATCAAAGCTTTTTCAGCTTGAATCTCCAAATTAGGTTCCTCATAAAGCAACCCTAAAGCCAGAAAAAACGCATCCACATTGAGCAACGCAGGATCCCCTGGTGTCAATGAAAATGCCCAATTTTGAGGGTCACCTCGCAGCAAAGAGATTACAATCTTAATCTGCTGGACAGGATCTCCAGAGGAGTGAGGTCTGAGAGAAAGGAACAATTTACAATTATATTTGAAATTCAGGAACCGAGATCTATCTCCGGAAAACACCTCTGGTGTAGGAATTTTAGGTTCAGACATCGGAGTATGTATAACAAAATCTTGTAAATTTTGAACCTTGGTAGCAAGATTATTTAAACCTACAGCCAAACTCTGAGGGTCCATCTTTAAACAGGTGAGATCAGAGCCATTCAAGGATTAGAAGGAGAGAAAGGCAAAGGCTGTAATTAGAGCTGAAATGCAACTGATCCAACTATGGAGCAAGCATAGGGGGGAAAAAAAAAAAAAATTCTACAGACTTCTTTTTTCTCTCCTTTCTTCTGCCAATAACTTTAACATAGGCCGGTCATACTGTCATGATTCCCAATGGCAGGGAAACATCAAAACACAAAAATAACGGACGAGCTCTGGGTGATGGAATCTCGAGCTGACCGTGAGCTAAATCTACCACACAACTAATAGTAGCCAGGGAGCATACCTACGACTTCCTAGATGCCACGCGCCAGCTGGAGGACTAACTACGCCTGGTAGAGGAAGGAACAGACCTGGCTTACCTCTAGGGAAATACTCCAAAAGATGATAGCAGCCCCCCACATGTAATAACGGTGAGTTTAAGAGGAAAAGACATACACAGTATGAAAGTAGATTTAGCAAAGAGAGGTCCACTTACTAGATAGCAGAAGGATACAAAAGAGGACTTCACGGTCAACTGAAAACCCTTTCAAAAAACCATCCTGAAATTACTTTAAGACTCCTGTGTCAACTCATGACACAGGAGTGGCAATTTCAGCCCGCAAGAGCTTCCAGCTACAGAGAATAACAAAAACTGCAAACTGGACAAAAGATACAAAACAAAAGGACAAAGTCCACTTAGCTGATCAGCAGACTAGTAGCAGGAACATGCAACCGAAGGCTCTGGTTACAATGATGACCGGCAAGGAAATGACTGGAGAGCAAGGCTAAATAGGAAACTCCCAAACACTGATGGGAGCAGGTGAACTGAGACAGCAAAGCACACACAAGTCACCAGTACCACCAGCAACCACCAGGGGAGCCCAAAAAGCGGATTCACAACAGTTGTGGTCCAGAGGGTTCTCCCCTCAAGCATCTCTCCCTTTTGTTAATGCTTCCTTTAAATATCTTTGGTTTTTGGAAGCTTATTCTCCTGTCTCTTGTATATCAGGTATACAGCTACCACTACGCCAACAGTGGTCTAGTGAGTTCACTACATCCTCACGCCCTGTGGGCATAACACCATTGTTCTAACTCAGGCTGGATAGATGTCCACAACTCTTGAGCTGTGTGACTGCAATCACCCAGGCATATTAATTTTAACACTGCCTGATTGTGGTGAGGCATGGCTGCGCAGTACTGAGGTGGGGGATTCTATCTGCACTGTTGGAACACGTGCCTGATTAAGTGAGAGGTTGAGGGCACAGGTGGAGGCCCTAGAGGAGGTGGAGGAGCCAGAAGTAGTGGAGGAAGTATTAGATACAGAGGTTTGCCCCACAAGCCTTGGGTATTCAAAGACTTGACTGCCTGCCCCCACAGCCACCAGCGTCACCCAGTGCTTAGTCAGTGAGATGTAACACCCCTGCCCATGTTTGCTCATCCAGGTTTCAGTGGTGAAATGCACTGTCATAGATTTTTTCAGGGAAATGGTGATGTTGTCTGCGACATGCTGGTTCAGTGCAGACAGTTTTCTTATAGAAGTAATGGTGACTGGGCCACTGTTACTCGGGGACTGCGACGGCCATAAGCTTTTGGAAACTGTCTGCATCCACCAGGTGGAAAGGCAGCATTTCCGTGGCCAACAGATTGGAGATGGTGGAGTTCAAGCTCTTAGCTTTAAAACAAAAAACATGGAAGAGCACAGCATGAGAAGCACCAGGTGGTTTAATTGGGATGTTTCAATGAAAGGTGGGGGGATTAGCCTCTCACCTGGAAGGCACCCCTGCACAACTCCGGTAGCAGACGTCTCCGTGAACTCCTGCTCTATTGCTCAGGGACCGCTCCTGTGCTTTCTGGTCTAGTCACCTGGGCCCAAGATCCAGTCATGTGATGCTACTTCACAGGATGTGACGTCACTTCGGGTCCTGTTGCCTGGAGCTTAACTCTATGGCACCAAGCTACTCCAGCCACAATCCCTCAAGGGGAATATCAATGTTTTTTTGGAAAAAATATGTATGTGGTTAATTTAAGAAGCTCTATGGCTATAGAGCACACTGATAAAGGTAGCAGTTCGCTGCCATAACGCGTAGTGGTTTAATAAAAGGTTTGTTTATCATTAATCCATTGCAGTGTGCTCTATAGCTATAGCGCTCCTTAAATTGACCACATACATATTTTTTCCAAAAAGCTCTTTGCTTTGACATGTGTAGGAGGAAACATTCTTTTACGTGACCACAACTGCGGGACCAAGGGCTGGCTGCTGTACTGAGAGAGGAGTAGGGTGAACAGGACAAACTGAGTGAGGTGAGTGGACGGAGAGTGAGGTGAAGGCGGAGATGTTATGGTGGATTGAGAAACATGTGTTGTGCTAGATAACACAAAAACAGCAGGCATGTCCACTTGCATAACAGCTGACGGGCTCTCCCTCACCCCGACTGTAGGGGGTAAACAAGTGCAGTTTCTGCTGCCGGAGACCTGTGTGAGAATACTTGGCTCGGTGATGGAAGCCAAGTTGGTGAGGCCCACTAGTTGGCATTATAGCGCTGTGAGATTACCATACTAAGGCATGTTGATTGCACATGTGGGAGTTCATGTATGTAGTTGTCAAATTATTGCAATTTTTGCCTCTACTGAGTTTTTTTGCAAATTTTGCAGATAACTCTTCTCCTCTTGTCACCTGCCTGCCAAGTGGAAATCTGGCTTTCTGATTTGTCACTGCAACACAGTTTTAACACAATCGATTTGGGGTAGCAAATTGAGCCTCCTGGCTGAACCCCAATATTAGGCATAACGATTTTTAAGTGGAAATATAAGAAGTTGTAATGTAATTGATGCAAACAGGATTAGTTATAATTACGGCTCATAAACAAAGAAAACTAATACCTCTAAAAAATATATTTTATTTATCAAGTCTAAAAAAGGGGATAGAAAAACCCCACATAGTACACCATGTGAAAAAACAAACATAAAATGATGCTGATCCGTGTCACTTATAACAACATGGGCTAATATACAACCTAACTAGCCCTAGTAAACCCTCACTGAAGCCTTCCTGACAGCGGAGGTTGGCACCCTCTTGAACTCAAATGGCGCCCCCACTCAATGGCGGCTCACCCTAATATCCCTAGAATCCCCTAGAATAATGCACACCAATAGATCTACATGTGGTGTATTCAAATATGCCAAATAGATACACTGATAATTAGGGGAAACTTCAAACAATGTTTTTGGGACCAGAACCACAGTTGTGAAATCAATTAAAGCATGCCAGGAGGGTACATAAATAAACACCTAAAGGGTACTACACAAGTATCAAAAAATCAACATTATCTAATGGAAAAAAAAACCAGACACAATAAGCGTTACAGTGGAAAAAACAAGTGGGGGGTATAAAAACCCTATACAATCCCTATTTACCACGTCCCTACCTAGCTGCGGAGCTTGGCACCCTACAACAAGACGCAAATGGCGCCCCCGCTCAACGAAGGCTAACCCTCAGTTTCCCTATAATATGCCTCCTAGAAAATAGGTAACAAACAAAGGGAGACAAAAAACTGTGGAGAAAAAATAGTAGGCCAACCCCAAGAGCAACCAAATGTCCTGTATAACACTTATGAGCATGAGTTATGATGCCAAAACCTCATGCCAACAGGCATTTAGAATGAGCATTATTAATAATAAATAATAAAACGCCATTTGCGTTCAAGAAGGTGCCAACCTCCGCTGTCAGGAAAGGTTCAGTGAGGGTTTACTAGGGCTAGTTAGGTTGTATATTAGCCCATGTTGTTATAAGTGACACGGATCAGCAGCATTTTCTTTATGTTTGGTTTTCTTCACATGGTGTACTATGGGGTTTTTTTCTATCCCCTTTTTAAGACTTGATAAATAAAAGATATTTTTTAGAGGTATTAGTTTTCTTTGTTTATAAGTGGAAATATAGCCTTCTAATTTCTCACTGCAACACAGTTTTATCACTAAGGGTTTGAATTAGCAAATGCAGCCCTCTGGCTAAGCCTCAATATTAGGTCTAATGATTTTTAAAAGGAAACGTGGCCTTCTGATTTCTCACCGAAACAGTTTTATCAGAAACGATTTGGATTAGCAAATAGGGCCTCCTGCTGAACCCCTATATTAGACCTAAAGATTTTTAAGTGGAAATGCCTTCTAATTTCTCACTGCAACAGTTTTATCACTAAGGATTTGGATTAGCAAATGGGTCTTTCTGGGTTATCCCCAATATTAGGCCTAATGAATTTTAATTTGAAATCTGGGTTTCTGATTTCTCACTGCAACACAGTTTTATCACAAATGATTTCTATTAGCAAATGGGGCCTTCTGGCTAAGCCCCAATATTATGCCTAATGATTTTTAAGTGGAAATGTGGCCTTCTGATTTCTCCCTGCAACATAGTTTTATCACTAAGGATTTGGATTAGCAAATGGGGCTCCCTGGCTGAGCCCCAATATTAGGTCTAATGATTTTTATGAAGAAATGTGGACTCATGATTTCTCACTGATTTATCACAAATGATTTGGATTAGTAAATACAGCCTCCTGCTAAACCCAAATATTAGAACTAATGATTTTAAGTGGCAATCTGGCCTTCTGACTTCTCATTGCAACACAGCTTTACCACAAATGATTTCTATTAGCAAATGGGGCCTCCTGCCTGAACCCCAGTAATAGGCCTAACAATTTTTAAATGCAAATGTGACCTTCTGATTTCTCACTGCAACATAGTTTTAACACTAATTATTTGGATTAGCAAAAGGGACATCCTAACTGAACCCAAATATTAGGCATAACGATTTTTAAGTGGAAATCTGGCCTTCCAATTTCTCATTGCAACACAGTTTTATCAGAAACTATTTGGATTAGCAAATCGGTCCTTCTGGTTGAAGCCCAATATTCGACCTGATGATTTTTAAGCGGAAATCTGACCTGCTGATTTCTCACTGCAACACAGTTTTATCACAAATGATATGAACTCCTGGCTGAACTCCCATTATTAGGCCTAACAATTTTTAAGTGGAAATGTGGCCTTCTGATTTCTCACTGCAACAGTTTTATTAATAACGATTCAATTAGCAAATTGGGTCTCCTGGCTGAACCCCAATATTAGGCCTAATATTTTTAAGTGGAAATCTGGCCTTCTGGTTTCTCACTGCAACACAGATTTATCACTAACTATTTGGATTAGCAAATGGGGCCTCCTGGCTGAACCCCAATATTAGGTCTAATGATTTTTAAGTGAAAACCTGGTCTTCTGGTTTCTCATTACAACACAATTTTATCATAAATGATTTAGATCAGCAAATGAGGCCTCCTGGCTGAACCACAATATTAGGTCTAATGATTTTTAAGTGGAAACCTGGCCTTCTAATTTTTAACTGCAACATAGTTTTATCACAAATGATTTGGATTAGCAAATGGAGGCTGGAGATCGATTTCACACAGGACAGGATCCTATCCAGCTAACTGACAAGTTCACTTTCAGCAGCATCAGCAGCACTAGCAGGAGCGGCCTATTTGTAATGTGACACTGAGAAAATGGCGCCAGCAAAACAAGATGTCCGCTTTTTATATACTAGGCATTGTGGGCAGAGATATATGACTGCGCATGCGCCACATGCACGCACGGCCGCGTGCACCTGGTGCATGTGCAGTAGCTAGGGCTACTGCGCGCCGCCTGAGGCTGTAATAGCAGGTGGGTGGGTTCTCTCCCAGCGAAACATGCCCCAACCCAGTTCTCCTGCCTTCTCGTTTTGGTGGCATGCCAAGACAGCGGACACTGCTACCGGTATTAACCCTTTAGGGGGGTGCCAACACTGCTACCGGTATTAACCCTTTAGGGGGAGGGCACAGGGGGGGGGCTCAGAGAGGGGGGCAGGGCGTGGGGGGGTCAGACTGCGAACACTGCTACCGGTATTAACCTTTTAGGGGGGGAGAGGGCGCGGGGAGCTCAGGGCGTTGGGGGGTCAGACAGGGGGGGCAGGGCACAGAGGGCTCAGAGAGGGGGGAGAGGACGCGGGGGGCTCAGAGAGGGGGGAGAGGGCGCGGGGGGCTCAGAGAGGGGGGAGAGGGCACGGGGGGCTGAGAGGGGGACAGGGCGCGGGGGGTTGTGTATGGATGGATAGGGGGTCCCTTATGGCGGGGGCCTGTGTATGGATGGATAGGGGGTCCCTTATGGCGGGGGCCCGTGTATGGATGGATAGGGGGTCCCTTACTGCAAAGGGGGCTGTGTACGGATAGATAGGGGGTCCCTTACTGCGGGGGTGAGTACGGATAGATAGGGGGGTACGTTATGGCGGGGGGTGTATGGATAGATAGGGGGTCCCTTATGGCGGGGGTCAGTGTATGGATAGATAGGGGGTCCCGAATGTCTCGAAAAAACAATCTCAGAACCGCTAGGATCAGTTGAAGCGTTCCAGAGTTATAACCTCATAAAGTGACACTGGTCAGAATTGCAAAAAATGGCTCGGGAATTTCGGTCAAAATAGGCTCGGGGCTGAAGAGGTTAAGTAGTGAAACTCCTTACGATTCTGACACAGGGCCTGGAGAATGATCTTCGCCATGTGGCTTCGCTCTACCATTCACCCCAATAGGACCAAACACCACTCCCTGCAGCCAATGAGTGGCCACAGTTCCCTAGGTTGATACGCTATCGACACCACCTGCTGGGACCCCCCTGCAACCATCTTCCGTAATGGTGGCATTTTGGAGGCAGAATAAACAACACTAATGCGCCTTAAAATGGTAGCGGAATCACAGCGGGTTTGAGGTAGCAAAATTCGGCACATGTGACCTTATACTCCCATCGTTAATTTAATAAGTGATCAGCACCCCTCCCTCTTATATTGACTCGATGATTTTTTTTTTTCATGCAACTTAGGCTACTTTCACACTGGTGTTTACTGCAATACGTCGCAATGCGTCGTTTTGCCGAAAAAACGCATCCTGCAAAAGTGCTTGCATGATGCGTTTTTTTTGCATTGACTTACATTAGCGACACATTTGCGACACATTGCCACACTTCGCAACCGTCGTGCGACAGTTGCGCCATGCCGTGGCGGACCGTCGGGACCAAAAACGTTACATGTAACGTTTTTTGCTCCCGACGGTCCGCTTTTTCCGACCGCGCATGCGCGGCCGGAACTCCGCCCCCACCTCCACGCACTTCCCCGCACCTCACAATGGGGCAGCGGATGCGCTGTAAAAATGCATCCGCTGCCCCCGTTGTGCGGCGGAGACAACGCTAGCGTCCGGGACCTCGGCCCGACGCATTGCGACGGACCGAGCCCGACGCTAGTGTGAAAGAAGCCTTAGGTGGTGTTCTGGTACAGATTGTGACATCCTTGTGAGAAGAAATGGCTGAAAACAAACCAACATGCACAGTTTGTGCCAAGACTTTTACTCAAAAGTATAGTGTGAATGTACACATGACGAATGTTCATGATATGGAAGTGGGTTTAGGGGGGCCTTTGGCGTGCACTATGTGTGACAGCAGAGTCCAATGTTACGAGGATCTTGCAGGTCATATGGAAGAAAAACATGGCATGCCAATGGAAAAAGAAGAACTAGCTTTTGCCTTTATGGAAGGTAAGACTGCTATATCTATATGGACTTTCTAGATCTATTGAGTATATAATCTGTATGCACATGTTCATATTTTGTTGCCAATGGCTATGCTTGCGTTATTTTGTCAAATATCAAGTAACAAAAATATTTACTTCAAACTGTCCTGTGTGACAGTATGTTCTAGCCGTGCACTACAGTACTCAATCACACCTATTATAAACATGTTTGTAAGCAAATAGTTAGGGTACCGTCACACTAAATGACCCTCCAGTGATAACGAGTCGACCCCCGGTTGGCTCAGATCGCTGGAGGTCCGTTTTCTAATGGCTGTATTTACTATGTTAATGCATTAACATATCAAGCACCGCAGCAAGATCGCTGCGGTTCTGGCCATGCCTCCGGAACGGTGATTCTAGTTACTGGTCCAGGCGGTCCCGCAGCTGCCGCATCACCGGCGGCAGATGCGGGGAGCTCCAGGATGTGACGTCCGGTTCTCGCTGTGTTTTGAACTCTATTTCTGGGCTCCCTCTAGTGGTCACAAGCGGTACTGTGTAGTGTTGTCCTTCTGCAGGTTGGCTTCATCAGCTGGTTCGTTATCCTTGGTTGGTTTTCTATTTAGCCCACCTGGATACTCAGTTCCTTGCCTGCTATCAATGTATTCAGTGCTCTTCAGAGTCCGTGTGTCTACCTTGCTCCCAGTCTCTCCAAGACAAGCTAAGTTTTTGTTTGATCATTTTTTGATTATCAGCGTTCATTATGTTTTCAGTCCAGCTTGCCACCTCCCTAGAGCTTGTCCTATGTTTGTTACTTAGCTGGAGTAATTTGTGATCCTCAACCACTAAGGATCATAACAGTATAGCAGGCCAAAAAGTGTTTAATGCATCGCAGAAGTGGGATAAAAAGAAGACCTGAATACATTTTTTTTTTCCCTCCTCCCGCTTTTCCTTTGCTGCAGTCTGTTTAGCTTCTATCATCCCCTTGAACTCTGGGTGGTTTTGAGCTCAGCTGCAGACATGGATGTTCAGACTCTGACTTCTAGTGTGGATCATCTTGCTGCACGGGTGCAAAGTATTCAGGATTTTGTTATTCATAGCCCTATGTCAGAACCAAAGATACCCATTCCTGAGTTGTTTTCTGGAGATAGATCTTGGTTTCAGAATTTTAAGAATAATTGTAAGTTATTTCTATCTCTGAGACCTCGTTCCTCTGGTGATTCCGCTCGGCAAGTAAAGATTGTTATCTCCTTGTTACGTGGCGACCCTCAGGATTGGGCCTTCTCTCTGGCGCCAGGAGATCCTGCATTGCTTAATGTGGATGCGTTTTTTCTGGCTCTTGGACTGCTTTATGAGGAGCCTAATCTTGAGAATCAGGCAGAAAAAGCGTTGCTGGCCCTTTCTCAAGGGCAGGATGAAGCAGAGGTGTATTGTCAAAAATTTCGGAAATGGTCAGTGCTTACTCAATGGAATGAGTGTGCCCTGGCTGCAAATTTCAGAGAAGGTCTTTCTGAAGCCATTAAGGATGTTACAAGTCTGAGTGATTCTATGGCTTTAGCCATTCAGGTTGATCGGCGTTTGCGGGAGCGCAGATCTGCTCATCCTTTGGCGGTATTTTCTGAACAGAGACCTGAGTCTATGCAATGTGATCGAACTCTGACCAGAATTGAGCGACAAAGTCATAGACGTCAAAATGGGTTGTGCTTTTACTGTGGTGATTCTGCTCATGTTATCTCAGCATGCTCTAAATGCTTAAAAAGGGTCGCTAAACCTGTCACCATTGGTACTATACAGCCTAAGTTTATTTTGTCTGTTACTTTGATTTGTTCTTTGTCGTCCTACTCGGTTATGGCCTTTGTGGATTCGGGTGCTGCCCTGAATCTGATGGATTTGTCATTTGCCAGGCGCTGTGGTTTTGTCCTGGAGCCTTTGGAATTTCCTATTCCTCTGAGGGGAATTGATGCTACGCCATTGACTGAGAATAAACCTCAGTATTGGACGCAAATGACCATGTGCATGACTCCCGTTCATCAGGAGGTGATTCGCTTTCTTGTTCTGCATAATTTACATGATGTTGTCGTTTTGGGTCTGCCATGGTTGCAGGCTCATAATCCAGTTTTAGATTGGAAAGCTATGTCTGTGTCTAGTTGGGGTTGTCAGGGAATTCATGGCGATACTCCATTGGTGTCTATTGCTTCTTCCACTCCTTCTGAGGTCCCTGAGTTTTTGTCTGACTACCAGGATGTATTTGATGAGCCCAGGTCCGGTGCCCTGCCCACTCACAGGGATTGTGACTGTGCTATAAATTTAATTCCTGGTAGTAAATTCCCTAAGGGACGACTTTTTAATTTGTCTATACCAGAGCATGCCGCGATGCGGAGTTATATAAAGGAGTCTTTGGAGAAGGGACATATTCGCCCATCCTCTTCCCCTCTTGGTGCAGGATTCTTTTTTGTGGCCAAGAAGGGCGGTTCTTTGAGACCGTGTATAGATTATCGCCTTCTGAATAAAATTACAGTCAAATTTCAGTATCCTTTGCCACTATTATCTGATTTGTTTGCTCGGATTAAAGGTGCAAGTTGGTTCACCAAGATAGATCTCCGTGGTGCGTATAATCTTGTGCGCATTAAGCAGGGAGATGAATGGAAAACAGCATTTAATACGCCCGAAGGCCATTTTGAGTACTTGGTGATGCCTTTTGGACTCTCTAATGCTCCTTCTGTGTTTCAGTCCTTCATGCATGACATTTTCCGTGAATATCTGGATAAATTTATGATTGTTTATCTGGATGACATTTTGGTCTTTTCTGATGATTGGGAGTCCCATGTGAAGCAGGTCAGGATGGTGTTTCAGGTCCTGCGTGCCAATGCTTTATTTGTGAAGGGCTCAAAATGCCTCTTCGGAGCACAGAAGGTCTCCTTTTTGGGTTTTATTTTTTCTCCTTCTGCTGTGGAGATGGACCCAGTCAAGGTCCAGGCTATTCATGACTGGACTCAGCCCACGTCTGTTAAGAGTCTTCAGAAGTTCTTGGGTTTTGCTAATTTTTACCGTCGTTTCATCGCTAATTTTTCTAGCGTGGTTAAACCTTTGACGGATTTGACCAGGAAGGGCTCTGATGTGACTAATTGGTCTCCTGCGGCCGTGGAGGCCTTTCGGGAGCTTAAGCACCGGTTTTCTTCAGCTCCAGTCTTATGTCAGCCAGATGTCTCTCTCCCCTTTCAGGTCGAGGTTGATGCTTCCGAGATTGGAGCAGGGGCTGTTTTGTCACAGAGAAGTTCTGAGGGCTCTGTGATGAAGCCGTGTGCTTTATTTTCAAGAAAGTTTTCGCCTGCCGAGCGAAATTATGATGTTGGTAATCGGGAGTTGTTGGCTATGAAGTGGGCATTTGAGGAGTGGCGTCATTGGCTCGAGGGAGCTAGACATCGTGTGGTGGTCCTGACTGATCACAAAAATCTGATTTACCTCGAGTCGGCCAAGCGTCTTAATCCTAGACAGGCTCGTTGGTTGTTGTTTTTCTCCCGTTTCAACTTCGTGGTCTCATACCTGCCTGGTTCAAAGAACGTGAAAGCTGATGCACTTTCTAGGAGCTTTGTGCCTGACTCTCCGGGAGTTTCTGAGTCGGCTGGTATTCTTAGAGAGGGAGTGATTTTGTCTGCCATTTCTCCAGATTTGCGACGAGTGCTGCAGAAATTTCAGGCGGATAGACCTGACCGTTGTCCACCAGAGAGACTGTTTGTCCCGGATAGATGGACCAGCAGAGTTATTTCCGAGGTTCATTCTTCGGTGTTGGCGGGTCATCCTGGGATTTTTGGTACCAGAGATTTGGTGGCTAGGTCCTTCTGGTGGCCTTCCTTGTCGCGGGATGTGCGTTCCTTTGTGCAGTCTTGTGGGATTTGTGCTCGGGCTAAGCCTTGGACGCACATCTCCATGGATTTTATTTCGGATCTGCCAGTATCTCAGAGAATGTCTGTCATCTGGGTGGTGTGTGATCATATTTCCAAGATGGTCCATTTGGTGCCCTTGCCTAAGCTGCCTTCCTCCTCCGATTTGGTTCCTCTATTTTTTCAGAATGTGGTTCGCTTGCACGGCATTCCTGAAAATATTGTGTCTGATAGAGGATCCCAGTTTGTGTCCAGGTTTTGGCGAACTTTTTGTGCTAAGATGGGCATTGATTTGTCTTTTTCGTCGGCCTTCCATCCTCAGACTAATGGCCAAACCGAGCGAACTAATCAGACGTTGGAGACTTATTTGAGATGTTTTGTTTCTGCTGATCAGGATGATTGGGTGACTTTTTTGCCATTGGCCGAGTTTGCCCTTAATAATCGGGCTAGTTCTGCTACCTTGGTTTCGCCTTTTTTCTGCAATTCTGGTTTCCATCCTTGTTTTTCCTCAGGTCAGGTTGAGTCTTCTGACTGTCCTGGGGTGGATTCTGTGGTGGATAGGTTGCAGCAGATTTGGAGCCATGTGGTGGACAATCTGAAATTGTCACAGGAGAGGGCTCAGCGCTTTGCCAACCGCCGCCGCGGTGTGGGTCCCCGACTTCGTGTTGGGGATTTGGTGTGGCTGTCTTCTCGGTATGTTCCTATGAAGGTCTCGTCTCCTAAGTTTAAGCCTCGCTTCATCGGTCCTTATAAGATCTTGGAAATCCTTAACCCGGTGTCTTTTCGTTTGGATCTCCCGGCATCGTTTGCCATCCATAATGTGTTCCATAGGTCTTTGTTGCAGAGGTATGTGGTACCTGTGGTTCCTTCTGTTGAGCCTCCTGCTCCGGTGCTGGTTGAGGGCGAATTGGAGTACGTGGTGGAGAAGATTTTGGATTCTCGTATCTCTAGACGGAGACTTCAGTATCTGGTTAAGTGGAAGGGCTATGGTCAGGAGGATAATTCCTGGGTTGTCGCCTCTGATGTTCATGCGGCCGATTTGGTTCGCGCCTTCCACGCAGCTCGTCCTGATCGCCCTGGGGGTCTTGATGAGGGTTCGGTGACCCCTCCTCAAGGGGGGGGTACTGTTGTGAACTCTATTTCTGGGCTCCCTCTAGTGGTCACAAGCGGTACTGTGTAGTGTTGTCCTTCTGCAGGTTGGCTTCATCAGCTGGTTCGTTATCCTTGGTTGGTTTTCTATTTAGCCCACCTGGATACTCAGTTCCTTGCCTGCTATCAATGTATTCAGTGCTCTTCAGAGTCCGTGTGTCTACCTTGCTCCCAGTCTCTTCAAGACAAGCTAAGTTTTTGTTTGATCATTTTTTGATTATCAGCGTTCATTATGTTTTCAGTCCAGCTTGCCACCTCCCTAGAGCTTGTCCTATGTTTGTTACTTAGCTGGAGTAATTTGTGATCCTCAACCACTAAGGATCATAACACTGTGACCCGGGGTGCTGTCCCAAAGCAGTAGAAAGCAGGGCCCCGCTATGGGGATCGCTGCTCGCTGTTGCTAATACCCGTCATACACAGCGAGGTGACGGGTGCCAGCAACGAAATAAGGTGCTGAACTTTCAGCAGTGAGCAGCGACCTCACAGTGGGGGCCTGCTCGCTGCTACCTGTCACACACAGCAAGATCGCTATGGATCTTGTTGTGACGTCACTTTTTACAGCGAGATTGTAGCGATCCTGCTGTGTGTGATGTGGCCTTTACTCCAAACAATACATTATTTGTAGCAGTTGCTCATTCAGACTTTTTTAATAGTCTGACTATTCACCTTGCAAAAAAGCATGAATGCATCGGTTGGGTTGTGGCAAGGGGTGACAAACTGTATAGGTATTGAAACAGTATTGCTCATAGCTTAATATTTGCTTCCAGTATCATATAAACACTGTAAATGTCATACTACTCAGGGTATTTATAATATTTATTTCACATTAGATTTTAAAGCATGGAAGAAGAAAGAAGAAAATGAAAACCGATCACTATATGTGAAACACTCCGGATCAAAACTGCTCGCTAATGGAAAAAAGAGGACGCTGTTCCAGTAAGTACATGAGACGATTAATTTGCTGATGTGTTTAAATTCCAAATCTGCCAGCAATTGTGCATTTGAAAAACCTGCTGCAAGAACAGCGAAATTTGTTGTGATTTGTACATGGAGTTGGTGGAGGTGTTAACTTTGAAAAACTAAATTCCACTCCAATATTTGCTGCATAAGGCCACCCAAGCGTTTGTAAAAGCAATTTTTCAAAGTGTGTTTGCAGTGAAATATCGCTTTGCAATTGATCCCATGTTAAAGTTTAGGGACATGCACAACACGTTAAAAACTGAGTTTCAAAATGATATTGCTACCAATTTCTTGTCAACACTAGTTGTAGCACTTTCAAGAAAGTGTCAAGTGTGTTTTAAATTGTTTTCAAAGTAGTATTGTTTTGATAGGCATTTCAGTACAATGGCTGTCTATGGAAAGCACTTCGTACACTGTCCATTCACTACAGTTTCAAAAAGCAAATTGTACATATATTCAGATGGATGCCCTAGTCAGAACGGGATTCCTTAGGATCCCCTCTTCTACCAGGGGGGGCCGAGTCATACTTACCATCCTGATACCTCCCACACCTGGCCTGTCTCCTGATGCCTCTTCCTGCTCATCCTCTTTAGTGCAGCCTAGCAACACCAGACACTTGGCTCACAGCGCACTTTGTGGCATGAAGCAGGTGACCACTCGTTCTCTAGCAATGCTAGACAACGCTCAAGAACATAGAAGTGACCCGTCCCAGGGCAGCGGGGATACTTGGGTGTCAGGCCTCTCTATTGCTGGGGGATGTCACGGCCACCGGCCTGACTCCGTGGCCCTGGCGGTGCAGTCAATAAGGGGTATTTACAGGGGAGTTGATTGTCTTCGTGACGCTACTTGTACATGTCCGATAACTCATACCGGCGCTACTAGGGACCTCCGGGGCGATGGGCTGCAGCTGTTTCGTTTACCCCCTACAGGTAGGGTACAGTCCCCGGGGCTCAAGGGATGGACTGGCTGGGAGCTCGCAATAAAGACGGACACACACTGAGTCTCTGTTCTGTACCTTTACTGGTGATGGTGTAGCAGGTACCGTCCGGGAAGAAGGGTGCACCTCCGGTAGACTCCACACTGGTGAGGTATAGGCCTCCTTAGTTTCTTTCTGAGTGTCTGGATCGGTTCGTGTGTGTGACTACACCGTCCTGTGCTGTCCTTTTCTCTAGCTCCCACCCGTCTCTGCTGCACTGAAGGGTTCTCTTCTGCTCTAAAGCTGGGAATCTTCGGTGTACATCCACGGGCTCTTCAGCTTCTAACCCCTTCGTCGACTGGTGCTGCAGGTGTTTAGCGGGAGGCTAAACCTCCTCAGGGTCTGTGGATTCTCTGTAGTCTACTCTAGGCAGCTACAGACTTCGGATTCCAATATCCAGTGCTTCTCTGGATTGAGACCGGCAAGTCTCTATCTCTCTGTCTCAGTGCTGCTGGTTCTCGCCTCTGCCTCGGACCTCAATCTTCTGGCCCACACTCTGGCTCTCCCACTGCTACTATGCCTGGCTTTTCTGTAGTCACCAGTCTCAGCTACACTCTGCTTCTGCAGCTCTCCTAGCATCTGTACGCTCTGGTGCTCTATCCTCCAAGACCCGTATTTATAGGGGATCTGGTCTGCAGTAACCAGTGGAGCTCCCCCTACTGGTCTGGAGGTTGTGGTGTTGTGTGTAGTGTGGACACTCAGTGTGGAGCTTCCCCTTGGCGAACTAAGTGGTTTGTGGGCTCCTGGCACAGGGCGCCACAGACAGAAAAGGCATCTGCCCCTGGCAGCGCTATAGTCAGAGTGAATCTCCTATGGACTGCGGCCCCACTGCTTGGAAACCAGCATTTCTGGTGGCTAGGCAGCCGACCCGGATGTACAACGCTGCAATCAGATTAACATCTGTTTGCAGCATTTTGCATACAAAGCAATTTGTACAAACCAATATTGCAAATGTTTCTCAATGCTTTTTGGATTATCACTCCATCATGGACTTACAGTACAAAATGTGTTGCTCTATGTAGGTATTTAAATCAATATTGAAGACATAATTTATTTAAAATTAGTTATCAAGTGTTTTTGTTTTCTCACATATTCCTCATGTATTATATATTGTGCTTTATACACAAAAAAGATTTATATACTTGATATATTTCAGCTGCAATAGAGATGGTTCATACAGGTCCAGAGTTGGAACAGATCGAAAGAAGAAGTTAAAATCACAAGGGTCATGTAAGATAGAAGCAAGGTGTCCATCTTTTATCATTGTGAAAGAAGGAGCTGAAAATGTGAGAGTTACATTTCATAAGCGACATGTAGGCCACAGCATGTCTTTGGGACATCGAACGCTATCTAGAGACAACCGCACAGAAATTGCTGGTGCAAGGCCCTATTCATATACAGTATATGTATGTGTGTATATATATATATATAGGTGCCCTAGAAATAGCCCCTGAATAGTAGAGTCCTTTCCCTAGAAAGGAAGCAGTTGTTTCGGGATTTATATGGTGTGTACGGTGGCTCAGTGGTTAGCACTGTTTATGGTGTCTAAGTGGTTAGCACTGTATATGGTGGCTCAGTGGTTAGCACTGTATATGGTGACTCACTTGTTAGGACAGTATATGGTGGCTCAGTGGTTAGCAGAGGTTACGGCGGCTCAGTGGTTAGCAGAGTTAACGGCGGCTCAGGAGGATGAGGGGTGCGGGCAGGAGGATGAGGGGTGCGGCCAGGAGGAGGGGTGCGGGCAGGAGGAGGGGTGCGACAGGAGGAGGAGGAGGTGCGGGAGAAGGAGCGGTGCGGGCGGGAGGAGAAGGAGGGGTGCGGGCAGGAGAAGGAGGAGAGGTGCGGGCAGGAGGATGAGGGGTGTCTCTCCCCGTTGTCTCCTCTCTCTTCTCCCTGGTGTCTCCTCTCTCCCCCTCTCCTCCGGACTTCTTACCTGTCCCGGAGGCCCCCGCCGTCTCCTGCACGGTCCCGCCGTCTCCCGGTGTCCTGTCGGTGTCTCCCGTGTCTTCAGAGGTCTTCTTTTGCTGAATAGGACCTGCCGTGATGTCACAATCATGTGACAGCCTGTTAACATGGTGTAACCGGCGGTCACATGATTGTGACATCTTGGCAGGTCGTATTCAGAGAAAGAATACCTCTCCAGGCCGGTGTGTGGCAGCTCCAGCAGCTCACCCTGGACACAGGAGGAGCAGCACACCGGAGGAGGCGGCGGCAGAGGAGCGTGGCCGGCGGAGGTGCGGGGGCCTCGGGGCAGCACAGGGGGAGGGTGGGGGCAGACAGATCTGGGTGGTTGAGGAGGAGAGAGGAGGGAGCAGCGGGGTCACTTCGGGTGTGTTTCGCCGGCGGGGGGGTAAAGTGACAGGCACCCCCCTGTCGTCCGAATTGTATCGGCGGCTCCTAAGTGGCGACGGATGTGACGTCACAAAAATAAATGGGACATACAGATGGAAGTTCACATCCGTGATTATTATATAGGATATAAATATATACATATATATATATATATATATATATATATATATATATATATATATATATATACACACACACACTTGAGTATAAGTAGAGGCCCCAAATTTAACCACAAAAAAGTGGTAAAACTTGTTGACTTGAGTATAAGGGTACTGTCACACAGTGGCACTTTGGTCGCTACAACGGCACGATCCGTGACGTTCCAGCGATATAGTTACGATATCGCTGTGTCTGACACGCTACTGCGATCAGGGACCCCGCTGAGAATCCTACGTCGTAGCAGATCGTTTGAAACTTTCTTTCGTCGTCAAGTGTCCCGCTGTGGCGGCATGATCGCATCGTGTAACAAAGGTTGTATACAATGTGCGCACAGTAACCAACGGCTTCTACATCGCAAATACGTCATGAAATTATCGCTCCAGCGCCATGCATTGCAAAGTGTGTCCGCAGTCTACGACGCTGGAGCGATAATCCAGCGACGCTGTAACATCACGGATCGTGCCTCAAGCGACGCTGTAACGTCACGGATCGTGCCGTCGTAGCGACCAAAGTGCCACTGTGAGACAGTACCCTAAGTTGGGAGTGGGAATTGGGCTCCTGGGGGTTCTGTCTGCTGCTCCATGTAGCCAGCTGCAGCCCCCGGACAAGTCCTCCCTGTAGCCAGCAGCAGATCCCCCCTTAGCCAGCAGTGCTCCCCATTAGACAGCAGTGTCCCCCATAGCTAGCAATGTTCCCCATCGGTGTTAAAGTTTTTGGCTATACAGCCTTCATAACACACTTTCACATGTAGGAACCAAACGACCCATGCCATCTGCCTTCTCTAAGTAAGCGCCTCGGCTGGCTAGCAACTCATGATAGATAGATATATATCCAATTGAAATACATTTGATGGCATGTTGCTTTACATGAAAGTAGTCATACATGCAGAAGTAGATTACTACTTAATGGTCATTGAATATAAAAAATGAGAACGATTTACTCATTTTAAAAAATGTGTGTTTGTTATTGAAGTCACATTGAATTAGTTGAAGTATAACTGATCATTGGTTAAATATTCATCTTTCATAGGACTCTTGGAATCTGGAAGACCGCTATCAACCATCCTTGATTTAGTTTATTGTCTTAATAGTGAGCATTTCCAGCGTATTCATCTTCTGACTAAAATGGACATGCGCAATATAACTACAGAGTTCAATCTGAAAAAGGATCGTCTCCACCAAAATGATGCCATCAGTCTTGAGATCTGGGTGAATTCATTTTTAGAGGGTAACATGGACTATCACCCAGTCGTCTTCTACAAAAGGCAGGAGGAGTCAGATAAGACGGTGGTGGGATCTCCACATTTAAATGATGAAGATTTTTTACTCGTCATCATGACACCGTATCAAAAGAAAATGTTTTTAGAATTTGGAAGTGACATTATTTGTGTGGATGGCACTCACGGAACGAATGGATATGATTTCCAGTTACTAACAATATTAACTGTAGATGAGTATGCTTCAGGATACCCTATCGCTTTTTGTTTCACAAACAGGAAGGATACAATTGCATATAAAAGATTTTTCCTTGCAGTTAAAATGGCTAATTCGATGCCAGTAAATTATGTCTGCAACATATTTATGAGTGATGATGAGCCCGCATTCTTCAATGCGTGGGAGGAAGTGATGGGTCCTGTAAAGCATCGCCTGCTTTGCAGTTGGCACGTAGACAGAAACTGGCAATCCAATGTCCATTCCAAAATAAAGTGTCACAGTAAAGGAGTGATGGCATACAAGGTATTACATTTATTGCAAAAAGAATGTAATGTAACTTTTTTCCTCCAAAAATTACAGCTTTTTCTCCAAGAATTAGGTGCAGATGAAGATACCCAAGAGTTTGCCAGATATTTTCGTGCAGTTTATGCTAAGCGACCTGAAACTTGGGCATATTGCTATAGGAAGGGCCTTAGAATAAATACAAACATGTATCTCGAATCCTTTCACAGAGTGTTTAAACACATGTATTTGGAGGGTAAAAAAATAAAACGGCTGGATAAGTGTATGTCGGCACTAATGAAATTTACAAGGAACAAAATGTTTGAAAGATTGATTCGAAAACAAAAAAAGACGCCTTCTCATCGACTTAGTCAAATGCAAAATTCACACATAGAGAGCTTGGCAATTAGCAACAGTATGATTGTAGTACATTCAAAGAACGCAGTCTTTGAGGTGCAGGCCTCAGATTTAAAACACAGCTATGTTGTGACCAAAGAAGAGGTGACAGAGTGCAGCCTTAAAAATGTCTGCCCTTTAACCTGTTCTCTTTGCCAGATCTGCGTCCACATGTACACCTGTACTTGTGTGGATAACTTAATAAAAGGAAACATTTGCAAACATATTCATGCAGTTGTGCGGCTGGGTTTAACAGAGGACCCCGAAACGCTTACCCATGCAGAGACCACAGAAGCCGATGAGTTAATGGCAGATATTTTAAAGTTTAACGTGCCTCTTGATTATTGTACATCTTCACAGAGGCAATCTTTGATTAGTAGCTCTGAGGTTCTGACCAGTTGCTTTAGAGTTAATGAGATGTCCGCAGACACCATTAAAGCTGATCAAAAAGACATTGGTAATCTATTATCAAAATATAGCAAAGATGACTTAACTGTAAGGATGAAAAATAGGGAGCCAGCAAACAAAAAGATTCAGAAACAAAAAAGGCTTTTCTCTACAAAAAAGAGAAAGGAAAATCTGAAGACATGTCCCAAACCAAGTGCCAATGAAAAAGACAATTTGTGGGTGAATTTGGGTAAGGGTGAGGCTGAATACATCCACACTGAATTTGATCACACATATTGTAAATAGTTCACAGGCCATTATTTACAACTATTTGTTGGTTTCTTCATTACATCAGTTAATGATGTCAATAAATGTACAAATGTTTGTCATGAAATATTGTAGTTTGCCTTGTTTTTCATTCTCATGTTTGGTTCACAGCTGGTTTTTATGATTTCGATCACGGAACTTCAGTGTTGGTCAGAATGCGGAGGCAGGCCGATGTCAATGTGCCTCATACAGAATATACTGATATGCCAATCTAATAGGGAATGCGAATGCAGAATGGTTCGCTTTTAGACACAGAAGCAAAGGTATACAGAAAAGCACTGCATAGAGTCCAACATCACACATTATGACATGCTACTATCGTCAGCATTGAAAGAGAACGAGTGGTCACCTGCTCGTTCCCTCGCAACTCCTATGCTAGTGCCATGTCATCATTGGGCCTAGCGTGGTCAGGAGGCAGAGAATGAAGGTTAGCCACACCTGCAGTATGCGGGAATGGACGGAGATAGTGTCGAGAGTTATGTATACTTCGGCGGGCAGCAGTTGTGAAAGCAGGAACTGGACAGTACAGCTGATGGTAAGTATGACTTCCCTCCCCGGCACCACTGTTTTCCGGCCTCCATGGATGGATGGATGCATCACTATTGCAAGGTGTTTGCAAAACTGATTGCAAACGGATTTCCATAGAGGGCCATTCTGTACAAATACATAAGAAGCAATTCCGCTTTCATACTGAATTGTGACTCGGTCATCAAAGCACAAGAGTTTACAGTTTTGATGACTGAGGAAAAAAACTACAGTTTTTTTTCAATGACACTCAGTTTCCAAACTGAGTGTGATACGCTCCCTATACTTTAACATGGAATGCGAATTTGAGTGTTTCCATACAAAATAGGTATGCTAAATCAGAAAGTAACACACTCATGTGTCATGGAGCCTAATAGGATTTATTATTCACAGAAAATAAATGCAATTACACAGGTTAGGGCCCGTTCACACTTGCACCCAGTTCCGTCAGGAGGCGATCCACAATCTGGATCTGACTTCCTGATGATCATGGGCGAGGCTGGCGGGATGGCGGCATTCTGTCAGCCTTTAACATTGAAGCAAACGGGCGGTTTTTGCTACTCGCAGTCATCCGCTCGCTTCAGTCTTGCCGCTATCCACTACATTGAAGCAGAACGAAAAGTAGAACATGTTCTACTTTTCGTTCAGCTCTAATGGAGCGCATCACGGCAAGACTGAAGTGAGTGGACGGCCGCGAGTAGCAAAAGCTGCATGTTCGCTTCAATGCTGTTTTACATTTAGTTCTGTTTCAATGTAGCAGATCGCGGCAAAACTGAAGCGAGCAGATGGCCGTGAGTAGCGGAAGCAGTCTGTTCGCTTCAATGATAATGGGTAATGGAATGCTGGTATCCCGCCAGCCTCGCCCGGGGTCATCAGGAGGTCAGATCCATTGCAGATCGCCTCCTGACGGACCTGGACGCAAGTGTGAACAGGCCCTTACATGACACACGTTTATTTCCTTTGGGTTAACGACAGGAAATATAAAATTATGTCCTATTTGCCATTTTAACTCGTTCTATACTAGGCCTATTTGGACCCAAATTACTATGCCATTTTTTGCAATGACCTGTGTTAATTACTTTGGAATGCTGTCACCTATCCGCGCCATTCTGAGATAGTTTTTTCGTGACATATAGTACTTCAAGTCAGTGCTAAATGGGGGTCAATATATTTAACCATTTGACATTACAGAATATTTGACTTTTTTTTAAATAGCATTTTTTACTTTCAAAAATGTTTTGGTGGGGAGGTGGGTGTGTAATAGTTTATTGGGAAGTGAGGGGGACTTGGAAGGGGGAAGGAGTCAATTAGTGTTAACTTGTTTTGAAAAAGAAAAAAAGGGTTTTTACTTATTTTTATGCATAACACACTGGGTTTGTGGGGGCCACAAGACCCCAGCGTGTCAGGCAGAGCTGCTGCAGCGTGCAGCAGCACTTGTCTCTGCTGATCATGGCACAAGGGATTTTAAACCCATTGTACTGTGACAGGCAGCACTGCTCAGAGCAAAAGTAGTCCTTTAACCCTCTATGCTCATCAGGGCTGTGCACGCTGCATCAGCGCACACAGCCCTGGATCTCCCCTGTGGGACAGCTGAGAATGACTCAGGCGCTCGAGAGGGCTTCCCCCGGGAACCGATGACGCTTCAACAGCGTCACTAGGCTGCGATTGCCTCCCCAGAAAAGGGAGCCAATCGAAGCGCTGCTGGGGACAGCAATTGGGATACCGGCAGGCCGAGGCAGGAGCCTAAGCCTGCCGGTTTGCAGTGCTGGATGTCCCTGGGGACCTTCAGGAACAGATTTCATATTTTGCTTCACGCTAAGGACACGTCGGACACATCCTTCGTACAGAAGCGGTTAAACACCAAAAATGGGCCCCCTTACAAATACAGGGATCAGGAATTCCACATGTATCAGTATTGCTCCACCCATGTATACACATATAGCACACCAGTAAGGACTACCTTTTCATCCACATATAGCTCCCCTCAATAAGAACCCCGCCTTTTTTCTGCATAGTACCTACATCCACATATTGCCTCCCAGTAAGGTCTCCCCATCAATCCACATAGCACCCAATGTACGGTATTTGCAAAGCCACCCCCCCCAGTAATGATCCACATGTATCTACACAGCCACCCAAGAAGGACTCCCTATGTATCTGCACAGACACCCAATAGCCCCCTATGTACCTGCATAGCTCTTCCCCCCAGTAAGGACCCCCTATGGACCTACGCACACAGCCTCTCCAGTGATACAATTATGGCGAAAGAAAGGTCAGCTCGCACAATTCTACGCATGTGCAAAATGATTCAGCTGTCTGGAAGCCTTCATCCACCCGTCTATCTGTACATAGGCTCCCCATCTATCTGTACACAGGCCCCTTCGATCTATCCATACACGGACTCCCCAACTATCCATACACAGACCCCTCTACCTATCCGTACACAGGCCCCCCACAGTAAGGGACCCCCTATCTATCCATAAACAGCCCCCCCGCAGTAAGGGACCCCCATCCATCCATACACGGGCCCCCGCCATAAGGGACCCCCTATCCATCCATACACGGACCCCCGCCATAAGGGACCCCCTATCTATCCATACACTGACCCCCGCCATAAGGGACCCCCTATCTATCCATACACCCCCCCGCCATAACCATACACCCCCCCGCCATTACGTACTCCCTATCTATCCGTACTCACCCCCCCCCGCAGTAAGGGACCCCCTATCTATTTGTACACAGCCCCCTTCACAGTAAGGGACCCCCTATCTATCCATACACGGGCCCCCGCCATAAGGGACCCCCTATCCATCCATACACGGACCCCCGCCATAAGGGACCCCCTATCCATCCATACACTGACCCCCGTCATAAGGGATCCCCTATCTATCCGTACACAGCCCCCTTCGCAGTAAGGGACCCCCTATCCATCCATACACGGACCCCCGCCATAAGGGACCCCCTATCTATCCGTACACAGCCCCCTTCGCAGTAAGGGACCCCCTATCCATCCATACACGGACCTCCGCCATAAGGGACCTCCTATCTATCCATACACACCCCCCGCCATAAGGGACCCCCCTATCTATCCGTACTCACCCCCCCGCAGTAAGGGACCCCCTATCCATCCATACAAGGATCCCCGCCATAAGGGACCCCCTATCTATCCGTACACAGCCCCCTTCGCAGTAAGGGACCACCCTATCCATCCATACACACCCCCCGCCATAAGGAACCCCCCTATCTATCCGTACTCACCCCCCCGCAGTAAGGGACCCCCTATCTATCCGTACACAGCCCCCTTCGCAGTAAGGGACCCCCTATCCATCCATACACAGGCCCCCGCCATAAGGGACCCTCTATCCATCCATACACGGACCCCCGCCATAAGGGACCCCCTATCCATCCATACACGGGCCCCGCCATAAGGGACCCCCTATCCATCCATACACGGGCCCCCGCCATAAGGGACCCCCTATCCATCCATACACGGGCCCCCGCCATAAGGGACCCCCTATCCAGCCATACACAGGCCCCCACAATAAGGGACCCCCTATCCATCCATACACGGACCCCCGCCATAAGGGACCCCCTATCCATCCATACACGGACCCCCCCGCCATAAGGGACCCACTATCTATCCATACACCCCCCCCATAACGTACCCCCCTATCTATCCGTACTCACCCCCCGCAGTAAGGGACCCCCTATCTATCCGTACACAGCCCCCTTCGCAGTAAGGGACCCCCTATCCATCCATACACGGGCCCCCGCCATAAGGGACCCCCTATCCATCCATAAACTGACCCCCGCCATAAGGGACCCCCTATCTATCCGTACACAGCCCCCCGCCATAAGGGACCCCCTATCCATCCATACACGGACCCCCGCCATAAGGGACCCCCTATCCATCCATACACGGACCCCCGCCATAAGGGACCCCCTATCTATCCATACACCTCCCCCGTAACGTACCCCCCTATCTATCCGTACTCACCCCCCTGCAGTAAGGGACCCCCTATCTATCCGTACACAGCCCCCTTCGCAGTAAGGGACCCCCTATCCATCCACACACGGGCCCCCGCCATAAGGGACCCCCTATCCAACCATATACTGACCCCCACCATAAGGGACCCCCTATCTATCCGTACACAGCCCCCTTCGCAGTAAGGGACCCCTATCATCCATACACGGACCCCCGCCATAAGGGACCCCCTATCTATCCGTACACAGCCCCCTTCGCAGTAAGGGACCCCCTATCCATCCATACACGGACTCCCACCATAAGGGACCCCCTATCCATCCATACACGGGCCCCCGCCATAAGGGACCCCCTATCCATCCATACACGGGCCCCCGCCATAAGGGACCCCCTATCCATCCATACACGGGCCCCCGCCATAAGGGACCCCCTATCCATCCATACACAGGCCCCCGCCATAAGGGACCCCCTATCCATCCATACACGGACCCCCGCCATAAGGGACCCCCTATCCATCCATACACGGACCCCCGCCATAAGGGACCCCCTATCTATCCATACACCCCCCATAACGTACCCCCCTATCTATCCGTACTCACCCCCCGCAGTAAGGGACCCCCTATCAATCCGTACACAGCCCCCTTCGCAGTAAGGGACCCCCTATCCATCCATACACGGGCCCCCGCCATAAGGGACCCCCTATCCATCCATATACTGACCCCCGCCATAAGGGACCCCCTATCTATCCGTACACAGCCCCCTGCCATAAGGGACCCCCTATCCATCCATACACGGACCCCCGCCATAAGGGACCCCCTATCCATCCATACACGGACCCCCGCCATAAGGGACCCCCTATCTATCCATACACCTCCCCCATAACGTACCCCCCTATCTATCCGTACTCACCCCCCCGCAGTAAGGGACCCCCTATCTATCCGTACACAGCCCCCTTCGCAGTAAGGGACCCCCTATCCATCCATACACGGGCCCCCGCCATAAGGGACCCCCTATCCATCCATATACTGACCCCCGCCATAAGGGACCCCCTATCTATCCGTACACAGCCCCCTTCGCAGTAAGGGACCCCTATCCATCCATACACGGACCCCCGCCATAAGGGACTCCCTATCTATCCGTACACAGCCTCCTTCGCAGTAAGGGACCCCCTATCCATCCATACACGGACCCCCGCCATAAGGGACCCCCTATCTATCCATACACACCCCACGCCATAAGGGACCCCCCCTAACTATCCGTACTCACCCCCCGCAGTAAGGGACCCCCTATCCATCCATACAAGGACCCCCGCCATAAGGGACCCCCTATATATCCGTACACAGCCCCCTTCGCAGTAAGGGACCCCCTATCCATCCATACACACCCCCCGCCATAAGGAACCCCACTATCTATCCGTACTCACCCCCCCGAAGGAAGGGACCCCCTATCTATCCGTACACAGCCCCCTTCGCAGTAAGGGACCCCCTATCCATCCATACACGGGCCCCCGCCATAAGGGACCCCCTATCTATCCATACACACCCCACGCCATAAGGGACCCCCCCTAACTATCCGTACTCACCCCCCGCAGTAAGGGACCCCCTATCCATCCATACAAGGACCCCCGCCATAAGGGACCCCCTATATATCCGTACACAGCCCCCTTCGCAGTAAGGGACCCCCTATCCATCCATACACACCCCCCGCCATAAGGAACCCCACTATCTATCCGTACTCACCCCCCCGAAGGAAGGGACCCCCTATCTATCCGTACACAGCCCCCTTCGCAGTAAGGGACCCCCTATCCATCCATACACGGGCCCCCGCCATAAGGGACCCCCTATCCATCCATACACGGGCCCCCGCCATAAGGGACCCCCTATCCATCCATACACAGGCCCCCGCCATAAGGGACCCCTATCCATCCATACACAGGCCCCCGCCATAAGGGACCCCCTATCCATCCATACACAGGCCCCCGCCATAGGGGACCCCTATCCATCCATACACTGACCCCCGACATAAGGGACCCCCTATCCATCACACACGGGCCGCCATAAGGGACCCCCTATCCATCCATACACGGGCCCCCGCCATAAGGGACCCCCTATCCATCCATACACGGGCCCCCGCCATAAGGGACCCCTTATCCATCCATACACAGGCCCCCGCCATAGGGGACCCCTATCCATCCATACACTGACCCCCGCCATAAGGGACCCCCTATCTATCCATACACCCCCCCGCCATAAGGGACCCCCCTATCTATCCGTACTCACCCCCCCGCAGTAAGGGACCCCCTATCCATCCATACACGGGCCCCCGCCATAAGGGACCCCCTATCCATCCATACACAGGCCGCCGTCATAAGGGACCCCCTATCCATCCATACACAGGCCCTAGCCATAAGGGACCCCCTATCCATCCATACACGGACCCCCGCCATAAGGGACCCCCTATCCATCCATACACGGACCCCCGCCATAAGGGACCCCCTATCCATCCATACACTGACCCCTGCCATAAGGGATCCCCTATCTATCCTTACACAGCCCCCTTCGCGGTAAGGGACCCCCTATCCATCCATACACGGACCCCCGCCATAAGGGACCCCCTATCTATCCGTACACAGCCCCCTTCGCAGTAAGGGACCCCCTATCCATCCATACACACCCCCCGCCATAAGGAACCCCCCTATCTATCCGTACTCACCCCCCCCGCAGTAAGGGACCCCCTATCTATCCGTACACAGCCCCCTTCGCAGTAAGGGACCGCCTATCCATCCATACACGGGCCCCCGCCATAAGGGACCCCCTATCCATCCATAAACGGACCCCCGCCATAAGGGACCCCCTATCTATCCATACACACCCCACGCCATAAGGGACCCCCCCTATCTATCCGTACTCACCCCCCGCAGTAAGAGACCCCCTATCCATCCATACAAGGACCCCCGCCGTAAGGGACCCCCTATCTATCCGTACACAGCCCCCTTCGCAGTAACGGACCCCCTATCCATCCATACACCCCCCCGCCATAAGGAACCCCCCTATCTATCCGTACTCACCCCCCCGCAGTAAGGGACCCCCTATCTATCCGTACACAGCCCCCTTCGCAGTAAGGGACCCCCTATCCATCCATACACAGGCCCCCGCCATAAGGGACCCCCTATCCATCCATACACGGACCCCCGCCATAAGGGACCTCCTATCCATCCGTACACGGGCCCCCACCATAAGGGACCCCCTATCCATCCATACACAGGCCCCCGCCATAAGGGACCCCCTATCCATCCATACACGGGCCCCCGCCATAAGGGACCCCCTATCCATCCATACACAGGCCCCCGCCATAGGGGACCCCTATCCATCCATACACTGACCCCCGCCATAAGGGACCCATCTATCCATACACCCCCCCGCCATAAGGGACCCCCCTATCTATCCGTACTCACCCCCCGCAGTAAGGGACCCCCTATCCATCCATACACGGGCCCCCGCCATAAGGGACCCCCTATCCATCCATACACAGGCCCCCGCCATAAGGGACCCCCTATCCATCCATACACAGGCCCACGCCATAAGGGACCCCCTATGCATCCATACACAGGCCCCCGCCATAAGGGACCACTATCCATCCATACACTGACCCCCGCCATAAGGGATCCCCTATCTATCCGTACACAGCCCCCTTCGCAGTAAGGGACCCCCTATCCATCCATACACGGACCCCCCGCCATAAGGGACCCCCTATCTATCCGTACACAGCCCCCTTCGCGGTAAGGGACTCCCTATCCATCCATACACGGACCCCCGCCATAAGGGACCCCCTATCTATCCGTACTTACCCCCCCCCGCAGTAAGGGACCCCCTATCCATCCATACACGGGCCCCCGCCATAAGGGACCCCCTATCCATCCATACACAGGCCCCCGCCATAAGGTACCCCCTATCCATCCATACATGGACCCCAGCCATAAGGGACCCCCTATCCATCCATACACTGACCCCCACCATAAGGGACCCCCTATCTATCCGTACACAGCCCCCTTCGCAGTAAGGGACCCCCTATCCATCCATACACGGACCCCCACCATAAGGGACCCCCTATCTATCCGTACACAGCCCCCATTGCAGTAAGGGACCCCCTATACATCCATACACGGACCCCCGCCATAAGGGACCCCCTATCTATCCATACACACCCCCCGCCATAAGGGACCCCCCCTATCTATCCGTACTCACCCCCCGCAGTAAGGGACCCCCTATCCATCTATACACGGACCCCCGCCATAAGGGACCCCCTATCTATCCGTACACAGCCCCCTTCGCAGTAAGGGACCCCCTATCTATCCGTACACCCCCCCCCACCATAAGGAACCCCCCTATCTATCCGTACTCACCTCCCCGCAGTAAGGGACCCCCTATCTATCTGTACACAGCCCCCTTCGCAGTAAGGGACCCCCTATCCATCCATACACGGGCCCTCGCCATAAGGGACCCCTATCCATCCATACACGGACCCCCGCCATAAGGGACCCCTATCCATCCATACACGGGCCCCCGCCATAAGGGACCCCCTATCCATCCATACACGGGCCCCCGCCATAAGGGACCCCCTATCCATCCATACACGGGCCCCCGCCATAAGGGACCCCCTATCCATCCATACACGGGCCCCCGCCATAAGGGACCCCCTATCCATCCATACACAGGCCCCCGCCATAAGGGACCCCCTATCCATCCATACACTGACCCCCGCCATAAGGGACCCCCTATCTATCCATACACCCCCCCCGCCATAAGGGACCCCCCTATCTATCCGTACTCACCCCCCCGCAGTAAGGGACCCCCTATCCATCCATACACGGGCCCCCGCCATAAGGGACCCCCTATCCATCCATACACAGGCCCCCGCCATAAGGGACCCCCTATCCATCCATACACAGCCCGCAGCGCCGTCCCCTTCTCTGAGCCCCCAGCGCCCTCTCCCCCCTCTCTGAGCCCCCCGCGCCCTCTCCCCCCTCTCCGAGCCCCCCGCGCCCTCTCCCCCCTCTCTGAGCCCTCCGTTCCCTGCCCCCCTGTCTGACCCCCCAACGCCCTGCCCCCCCCTGAGCCCCCTGCGCCCTCTCCCCCCTAAAAGGTTAATACCGGTAGCAGTGTTCGCAGTCTGACCCCCCACGCCCTGCCCCCACCCCTCTGAGCCCCCCCACGCCCTCTCCCCCCCAAAGGGTTAATACCGGTAGCAGTGTTGGCACCCCCCTAAAGGGTTAATACCGGTAGCAGTGTCCGCTGTCTTGGCATGCCGCCAAAACGAGAAGGCGAGAGAAGGGGATTGGGGCATGTTTCGCTGGGAGAGAACCCGCCCACCTGCTATTACAGCCTCGGGCGGCGCGCAGTAGCCCTAGCTACTGCGCATGCGCCAGGTGCGCGCGGCCGTGCAGCCTCGGGCGGCGCGCAGTAGCCCTAGCTACTGCGCATGCGCCAGGTGAGCGCGGCCGTGCGGACGCGAGTGCCGCGCGTGCATGTGGCGCATGCGCAGTCATCATATATCTCTGCCCACAATGCCTAGTTTTTATATGGAGAGGGACATGTGACTTCGGCAGCCAATCATAGATTACCTTTTGTCATGACTTGTGCGTGTCTTGGAACATATACGAGACATCAAGAATGGGGCTATGGCTTTGGATATAGATGCGTTAAAAACAATTCCTAAGCATTTCAGAAAATGTCACAACAGCAACCCTAAGACATTCAAAGTTAGAGGGATTGATCGGGTGCAACTAGGTATCAGGGGTGGCGATTATAAGAAGGAATTGCTTAAAAATGAAACCAGATGGATGGTAGATTTGGACACCCTTGCCCCCAAAGGGTTAAATGAATCGATTAGCTTCAAATCCTTCCTAGGCTAGCGCGAATTTTATTTTAAGTTGCTTGTTAGTTTTTAATATATGTATTTCTATATTTTTATATGTATATTATAGGTCAGCACCTCTCCCCTCCCTTCCCCCTCCCTTTCCCCTTTCTCCCGTTTCATGTACCATCATGTCGATAGAGGCATATTACATTTGTATGTTTACAACAATTCTTATAATCTTTCTTTATTCTATTTATAGTCTTGTCCAGCATCTTTTGGTGGTTACCTTATATGGTCTGATGGTGAGCATGGTGCGATTATTATCCATGAAAAATATCAAAAAGTGAGAAACAAGAAGACGCCTGCGGTCTTAGCACTATATACTCTTAATGTTATATTTATGCTGTTCAAGTAGCCAAATGTGTTAATTTTATGCCCTGAGGTACATATTCATTGTCTTGGGTGTTTGTGATATTTTGTGTTTTTGTTTAGGTAACTATATATTTCTTTATAAAGTAGTGTAATAGGTAGTCCTGCATGTTTATATTTAGTATTTGTACAGGGGACGAGGAGTCTAGGTGGATGGTGGGTCCATTAGTGAGTCACGGGAATGTGAGCGGTGTACAGGTCTATTTTTATCTTCTTATTTTTGCTTCTTCTTTTAGTCTCACACATAGTCTGGTCACATACCTTCCTCTTGCTGGAGCATGGAGGCGCACGGCGCGCATGCGCTGCGGTGCCGCTGTGGGGAAGCGCTCTTCCTATGTGCTGCGTCGTCTTGGTTACGCGGCTGGTCACATGACCGGATCATGTGACCGGATGACGCGCACATTGAGCGCGGTCCCTTCGGTGACGCCGCAACATGGCGTCGGTGCGCCGCTACACAGGTGCTGGGCATTTGAGGTTTAGGTTCCACTATATATAAGATTCTAGCAGCAACGCCGCACTACCTCCTGACGAAGCTGCCTTTGCAGTGAAACGCGCGTCGAGGTGCGCTCAGTCTGTTCGACCCCCTCATCCCCGGTCCATGATGACTACAGGTAATTACCAGTGTTAGCTGATTTGTATAGTTATACGGCAATTGACCATAGTACCTTCCCTTCATTGCTAGAAGGTTGAGTGTGTTACATATCCTGTAGTCTAGCCAGTGTTTTCTGGCATAATAGGTGCCTATGAGCACTTCAATATACCTGGGGCAGGAATAAGGGGGCCGTATCAGTCTTTAGCTTCTGTTATGACCCTGCACTGATTCATCGCTATATTATATTATATATTGTTGGCTTATTGCTAGGTATTGTTTTTAAACTTTTGTAATAAAAGCATGATTTTATATTTGGTACATTTTGGATCCAGTGTCTTCATGGTTCTCTATTGGTATCTTCATGTTCATTTATGAAGGGATCCCGTCATTGGAGATGAGGGGATGTTTGTTTATATTATTTATGCTTGTCTGTGTTTACAGATACCTCTGTTATTGAACATATGGACTTCCGCAAACGTGACAAAGTCTGGATTAACCAGTTAGGGGTCCTATTTGGTGAGAAGTCGGGGTCAGTTACGGAAGCCAGTGATGTGAAGGATTTGAAAGCTAATATTAAGAACCTACTTAAAAAACGTACAAAATTATGGTGGAACAAGGTGTAATTAGAGAACTACCTCCACAAGGATATTATTCCGAGGGGGCTGAGGATTCAGATCTACCCTACATCTGACTGTGATTCAGTATTTACTAGCAAGTGGGAGGACACACTATCCAAATGCTCACGTACATTGTTGGAGCTGCTAATTGGGTCAGACAAGAAAAAACTTGAAGGTGTTGAAGGAGAAATTGACTCATTAAGAGTAAAAATACAGTCCATTCTGACGGCAGATGAATGCAATAAATTTGATAAAGAAATTGAGGCTGAATTGAATAAGTGGGAACAAGATATACAGAGCCAAAAAATAAGGAAATTTCATAGAGACGAGCAAGACTACGAGCAGAAAAGGGTCTATAGGTGGCAATTTAGCAACAGCAAAAAATCTGAGCGTAAACAGAACTCGAGATCTTCATCAATTGCATCTACACTATCTGAAGAAATATGTGGAGAGCCTTTTTTAGAAAAACGGGGTGGGGGAGGAGAGGGACGACATCTAGATCAACTATCCCACACACCGGCCACCCCGTTTCCTCCAATGCGTACAAGGAACTCAGCAAGGAGAGAGAGGCGACAACATCGTTATTAAAGGTAATTAATCTGTCAGATAGATTATTAACGCCTACACAGACACAAGTGTTGGAAAAGGGGCTAACATTTGCACCAGTAGCTCCGTTTAATTCCTTCACTATGATTAAAGATCTCGAACTCTTTGCGAGAAAACTTAATTTTAAAAAGTTTTTTGCCAATCAGACGAAAAATGAATCTGCTGTGGATATAGAAGCTAGAACACTGTCTGATCTTGAGGATCTCCTGGCCGAACAGGATATGCAGGGTCAGGTTAGCGTTCCTACGTATCTGTATGGCCCATCACAACATTTCCCCCCCAGTGGTATATGTCCCAATGTTGACATCTTTGTAAAATTGGTGAAAAGGGATATGAGTAATATCTCGACAAAACCTACACAGTACAATCTTTCAGTAGCTCAGAATCAAGCTATAAAGGAGCTTAAAAACATGAAAGATGTAGTCATCAAACCTGCAGACAAGGGGGGAAATGTTGTGGTCTGGCCATCGGAGATGTATGAACGTGAGGCTTTTAAACAACTCAACGTGACACAATGTTACAGACGGTTAGCAAATAGCCCACTTGAACAATATAAAATGGAACTGGATCAAATGCTGGAGTCAGCTAGAGATATGGGTGTTATTTCAACTAAAATGATGGAGGGACTTATGGTAGATTTTCCCATAGTCCCTACATTTTACCTTACACCAAAAATTCATAAAAACTCAACAAACCCGCCCGGCCGACCTATAGTGTCAGGTATAGGCAGTTTAACAGAGAAAATTTGCAGGCACATTGATTTTTATCTCCAGCAATGTGTGGAAACATTACCATCATTCATAAGAGATACAACAGATATCCTTAACCGCCTTAATGGGATACAACTTGAGGATAATATGTAGTGACATGCGACGTGGAGTCGCTTTACACATCTATACGGCACGACCATGGGATCACTGCGTCTCGATTCTTTCTTAGTATGATACATACTGATAGCCAATTGTGCGGTTTTATTTTGGATTTATTACATTTTTCTCTTACTCATAATTTTTTCGTTTTTAGGGACCGCTATTTCCTACAGCTCCAGGGAACCGCGATGGGGGCGACTTGTGCGCCCTCATACGCGAACCTTTTCCTGGGGCTGTGGGAGCGGGAGATCGTTGGCAATATTGAGGGGATCGACGCCGTGGTCTCATGGTCTCGTTATATAGATGATGTACTATTCATCTGGCAGGGGTCTGAGGTCTCTCTTAATTCTTTTCTCAATAGGCTGAATGACAATCCACTGAATATTAATCTAACATGGAAGTACAGTAGAGAAAAGGTGGAGTTCTTGGACGTTATGCTCAGAAAAGACGATGAAGGATTTGTTTCGACTGATGTGTTCCGTAAGTCCACTGCTGTAAATGCGTTGCTATATGCAACATCACACCACCCCCAGACATTTAGATCGGTACCCATTAGCCAATTTTTGCGCATTAAGCGCATTTGCTCTAATGACATTGCATTTGAACAACAGGCCAAAATCCTCAAGAGTAACCTCCAACAGAGAGGGTATAATCATAGAGCGATACGCACCGGTTATAGGAGAGCTAAATTTACGCCACGTGACACACTCCTAGCTCAGTCTGGACACAAAACCGTCAATAAACATCAGGATAATGTACCTGTGCGGTTTATCACCTCTTTTAATTCTGAATGGAGAAAGATGTCAGAGATCTTGAGGAAGTATTGGCCTGTGTTAATGGCAGATGAGGATGTGGCACCGTATATTTCTTTTTTTTCCAAACTGTTTTTATTAAACATTTTCAAATTAAACATTTTCAACATTAGCATATTAACATACAAACATAGGTACACGGAATTACCTCCCTCTTTCCGGTATTACAGAAGCCCATTATTAAAGACGGTAGCTATTTTAGCGTTCCAATTTGCAAATTAAAGGCAAAGTACCTCTCAATCAAGATAAACATAAGGCTAAAAACATAGAATTCAACATGAAAATACAATACGAGAGGACTACCACTCTGTAACTAGATAACCCCAAATGGTGAGAGAGGGGAAGTTATAGCTGAATAAAAAATGAAAAACAAAAAAGAGGGGGGAGGGGTCAACAAACAGATTAGGGAAAGTCGAAGGGAAGGGAGGGGGGGGGGGAACACACGGCTCCGCACTTCGCCCAATGTGTTATTTAGGAGACCACTCCGCTCACAAGGGTGTTCGGCCCGCTACCGCCTGTTCCAGGAACCATGTAGTTGTACAGAAGCATTGTTTGAGCCTCTGTTGTATATGCGTTGGAAGGATGGGTATGAGTGGCTGCCATAGTTCAAAAAAATTTTGGGTTTTTAGTTCTTTCTGAAGGGATGCATCCACCCAATCCATCCTAAATAGGAAGGAGAGTTTGTCCAGGAAGATCCTCAGGGTGGGCACATTAGGTGCCAGCCAGGTTTGTAAAATCGTTTTCCGGGCCGAGGCCGAAATCATGTACAGGAATTTTCTACCATGAGTGGGGATCACAACCCCTTCATTAGTAATGTACCCGAAAAGAGCCCAGGCTGGGGTAAGAGCCACTCTATATGGTGTATGCGTATGAGTAAATACAAGTATGCGTTGCCAAAATTGTTGGATTTGTGAGCAAGCCCATAAACAGTGGAACATGTCTGCCTCGACCTCTCCACACCTGGAACAGATCGGACTCGGTATATTACCCATAAGAAAGTTGCGCCTTGGCGAGATATAGGATTTATGCATAATCTTCAACGCCATTTCCCAATAAGATGTAAACGGTGTAAATTTAAGCGTGTTCCTCAACATTTGTAAAATCAGAGTGGGTGTCAATGACGGGTCACTGAGCTGCCACTTCATTATTCCTGTGGAATGTTCTTCCCTCTCGGTCTCAGTTCTTAGGAATGTATAGTAGTCTGACACAAGCCTTTTCGTCAGCTTGCATGTGGTAAGTTTAGTTATCAGCTTATCCTGCCAGTCATTATCACTGAAGCCACAAGTAACACTTGTCACATAGCTCTGTAGTTGCATGAAGTGGAAAGGGTGTGTATTGATGAAATCAAATAAAAGTGTCGCCTGGTTGAAGGAAAGGACCTTTTTGGAATGTACATCCACTATGTCTCCCACCCTGCCCAGGCCTAGTGTTTGCCAACCATGAAAAACGTGGTGTGCCTTCCCTGCCTGAAACCTAGAATTAGTACAAAACGTCTGTGCCAGTGATACCCGTGGTGATAGCCCTAATCTACGGCGTATGACAACCCAAGACCGCCAAATTGTTGTAAACAGAGGATTGGCTCTCAGCTCCTGGGGCAACAATCTGTAAGGCTCATGTAGTACGTTTACCAGTGACCTGCCTCCCATTAGTGATGTTTCAACCGCTAGAGCTGAGTATATAGAGGTACCCCTCAACCAGTCTCGGAGAATTCGCATGTTTGCTGCCAGGTTATACAGCTTAATGTCTGGAAAATTCACTCCGCCACTGGTTCGGGTTTGTGTGAGGGTGTTGTGGAGATCAGACTGAAAGAATCCATTGTGTCTTTCTCCTGAGACATCTGGCTTATATCAGGAAACTTAAGCAAAGTTGACATTTCCTTTTATGGACGCATTCCTTCTTTTGATATTGTAACCTTTTACCTACATACCAGAAACTGTACCTTATCTCTAGTATAGACTGTTTTTGTAAAAGGATGTGAAATATGAGCGCTTGTGCGCATGTCTGTAAATGTATAAATCTTTTCTATATAAAGGAGGGGTAAAGCCCAGTGAGTCAGACGTGCTCCTGGGCTTCCCCTGTATATGATCACACAACCTTTTGTGCTGCGTGTCATTTTACTCGGATCCCTACCTCTAGTAAGCCAGGGACTGAGAAGGACTCAACAGTGTGGAATCCTATTCTGGGCCTCTTCCCTTGCCAGATAAATTTGCGAAACAGACGGTTAATATTATGTTCATCCACTGGTCTCAGATAAAATGGCAGGACATTGAATAGGTATAATAATCGGGGAAATGAGATCATTTTTATCAAATTTGCCCGGCCTATGCACCGTATATTTCTAACTATCCGTCGGTGACATGGCGTAGGTCAAGAAATCTAAAGGATATGCTAACTAAAAGTCACTATGTGGCACCCCAAAAAAACATTTTTTTCTGAAAGAACAGGTCCAAGATGGGGATCATTTCAATGTGGAGACTGTTCTGCCTGTAAATTTATCGAGCGGGTCTCCACATTTGAAAACAGCAGCTGCAGTAAGGTTTTTTCCATCACTCATTTTATCAACTGCAGAACTGACAATGTGATATATTATGCCAAGTTTGCATGTAATTTAATTTATGTTGGCATGACCACACGTGAACTACGTGTGCGTGTCTTGGAACATATACGAGACATCAAGAATGGGGCTATGGCTTTGGATATAGATGCGTTAAAAACAATTCCTAAGCATTTCAGAAAATGTCACAACAGCAACCCTAAGACATTCAAAGTTAGAGGGATTGATCGGGTGCAACTAGGTATCAGGGGTGGCGATTATAAGAAGGAATTGCTTAAAAATGAAACCAGATGGATGGTAGATTTGGACACCCTTGCCCCCAAAGGGTTAAATGAATCGATTAGCTTCAAATCCTTCCTAGGCTAGCGCGAATTTTATTTTAAGTTGCTTGTTAGTTTTTAATATATGTATTTCTATATTTTTATATGTATATTATAGGTCAGCACCTCTCCCCTCCCTTCCCCCTCCCTTTCCCCTTTCTCCCGTTTCATGTACCATCATGTCGATAGAGGCATATTACATTTGTATGTTTACAACAATTCTTATAATCTTTCTTTATTCTATTTATAGTCTTGTCCAGCATCTTTTGGTGGTTACCTTATATGGTCTGATGGTGAGCATGGTGCGATTATTATCCATGAAAAATATCAAAAAGTGAGAAACAAGAAGACGCCTGCGGTCTTAGCACTATATACTCTTAATGTTATATTTATGCTGTTCAAGTAGCCAAATGTGTTAATTTTATGCCCTGAGGTACATATTCATTGTCTTGGGTGTTTGTGATATTTTGTGTTTTTGTTTAGGTAACTATATATTTCTTTATAAAGTAGTGTAATAGGTAGTCCTGCATGTTTATATTTAGTATTTGTACAGGGGACGAGGAGTCTAGGTGGATGGTGGGTCCATTAGTGAGTCACGGGAATGTGAGCGGTGTACAGGTCTATTTTTATCTTCTTATTTTTGCTTCTTCTTTTAGTCTCACACATAGTCTGGTCACATACCTTCCTCTTGCTGGAGCATGGAGGCACACGGCGCGCATGCGCTGCGGTGCCGCTGTGGGGAAGCGCTCTTCCTATGTGCTGCGTCGTCTTGGTTACGCGGCTGGTCACATGACCGGATCATGTGACCGGTCCCTTCGGTGACGCCGCAACATGGCGTCGGTGCGCCGCTACACAGGTGCTGGGCATTTGAGGTTTAGGTTCCACTATATATAAGATTCTAGCAGCAACGCCGCACTACCTCCTGACGAAGCTGCCTTTGCAGTGAAACGCGCGTCGAGGTGCGCTCAGTCTGTTCGACCCCCTCATCCCCGGTCCATGATGACTACAGGTAATTACCAGTGTTAGCTGATTTGTATAGTTATACGGCAATTGACCATAGTACCTTCCCTTCATTGCTAGAAGGTTGAGTGTGTTACATATCCTGTAGTCTAGCCAGTGTTTTCTGGCATAATAGGTGCCTATGAGCACTTCAATATACCTGGGGCAGGAATAAGGGGGCCGTATCAGTCTTTAGCTTCTGTTATGACCCTGCACTGATTCATCGCTATATTATATTATATATTGTTGGCTTATTGCTAGGTATTGTTTTTAAACTTTTGTAATAAAAGCATGATTTTATATTTGGTACATTTTGGATCCAGTGTCTTCATGGTTCTCTATTGGTATCTTTACCTTTTGTCATGATGTTGTGGATATTTTCTGTGCCCTGATTGGCTGTCTGAATGTAAAATCATTGAGTTTTTTTTTTTTTTTAAATGTAAAATCATTGAATTTTTTTTTTTTTTTTTAAAAAGAAAAATAAAAACACTCCGTTGCCATTTACTTGAATGGATAGGTCTGTTGGGGGAGTCGAGTGAGATGGGGGAAAGATGATGAATTCTGTTTTGTCCATATTAAGTTTTAGAAACCTAGTGGAGAAGAAGGATGAAATAGCAGAAAGACATTGTGGGACATCATACAGCACCACTATCCTAGCCAAAGTCATAACAAAAGCATTAGTGGAAACGCGATGATTTACTGAACTGTGACCGAATTTTGCCAACTTTGAGTAAAAATGCTCAGGAAATCAAACAAAAATCTGAATATGCTACGTTCATGCCGAATTTGAGATTGCTTTCTGAACAAGTTCGCTCATCTCTACTGCTTAGTCATATTCAATCAGAAAAGAAACCAGTTGTATGTATAATCAAATTATGTCTTGCACCAATTGAAAAAAAAAATCCTCCTAAAGATTTGTGCAACAAAAGACAAAAATTCTTCTAAAATTTAAATATTTTATTGAAAAAGTAATAGAAATATATATGTTTAAAATAATTAACAGCTGATAATCGAAGCACGTACAATCATGTGAGATACAGGTATAAGAAACCCTAAAATTAATAATATATATTATGCTAGGTGATGCTAAAATAAAAATTATAAAAATATATATGTGAAAAAACCTGAAAAAACTCCCTAAAAAATGTTTATATACACAATAGTACATATATTGTGACCAATATTAAGTAAATCCTGTACAACAATGCGAAATATGTGCAAAAATTATTGCCACAAAACCACAGAGTGTAAACCAAAACACAAAAGTGCTAAAAAGTGACATACATAATAAGTTTGTCCCAATGGGAGTCACTAATATCAGGCACCACCAAATGCTTAATAAAGTGCCATAGTGCTAAGATAACAATTGTGCAAACACCTAGCAGACGAATATATTCAAAATTATACAGGGCTCCTCATACCTAATGTGCTTCCTGATCCCTACGCATGTTTCGGCGTTAGCCTTCTTCCGGGAGGCGTATTTTAAACAAATATATTTCTATTAATTTTTCAATAAAATATTTAAATTTTAGAAGAATTTTTGTCTTTTGTTGCACAAATCTTTAAGAGGATTTTTTTGCTTAGTCATATTGTTTTATATGTATGTGCCAGTGTGGGGGACCGCTTCTGGATGTAGCAACTATCAGACATAGGCTCCCCTTGCCACAGACCATGTCAACGTTTGAGAGTAATCAACGAACAGTTGTAAGTGAGCTGTCAGATCATATGCAGCTTTTTAAGCTGCGCTATATTTAGAGCACATATTTGTATCTTAAAATTAATTCCCCTATCTTGATCACCAAATTAAATCTCAGATTCAAATTTCTGACTGGGACATGTGACACTGACGCACGTTTCGCCGGAATACCTGCTTTTTATAAAGGCCCATGGCTTGACAAGCTGAATTTGATCTGATACTTGCTACATCCATACACCGTCCCTCATACCGGATGCATACAGATAAGATGTAGCTCGCACGTCAGATCTTCTGGAGGCATGCTTGGAGCCAGATATTGATTTTACAATATTTATGTAACAGCATAGACACAATTTTTTGTAACCGTAGCAAACTTTATATTAGCCTCACACAAATTTGATATGGCTATTTAAGATATTGTCTCTGTTGTGACAAGGCCATTGGCGCTGTATGTGAGGGAAGATATGTGCCGCGAAGATTGCTATCTTATGTGATGTGAAACCCATAAGTTTCTCTCCAGCATGCCATGTACTGAGGGGTTAGTCAGCAATTAAAAGGGTTTGTTTTTTTGTGAGCAGGTGTAAGAGATGGGCGGGACGCTTACTCACCATATCTCCACCTCAAGGGTGTGGGTGGGGAAGGTAAATGTCCAGCTAGATGCTTATTTCTCTGTTGTGTGTTTGGAGACAGTGATGTCTCCAGATGGCCGCTCTAGGTGGAGCTGAAGACTTATGGGGTTCTGAGCGGGTGAATCCCGCAGATATAGGGACTCTGCTATCCGTTACCTTTTTCTTTTTTATGCCAGAAAGGCCATGTTTATTATTTTAAATTCTGCCAAGGTTTATGTCATAATTACTAATCCTTAATGACCATCTAATCAATACATCTTTTTACTGACCTGAGATATAAGAGAATAGCATTGTCATACAGGTGACAATCCAGGAGCAGTTGGTTGTACACTATAGCTGACAACTTGGTGCATTAGCCATGGTCTGTGTTTGCACCTTCCATATCTGTTTAACCCCTTGGATGCTGCTGTCAATAGTGACTACATCATATAAATGGTTAACAGAGTGTGGGGGTTCCCTTTTTAACCCTATCGGCGCCCTGAGATCATGACTGAGTGGTCCTGATGGCTGCCATAGCAATTCATGGCCATATAATGGCCAGAGAATCTTCCAGCTATAGCAGCCTGTTCAGAAGTTAACGACATTCAGGTGGTAAAAATACAGATTTCATTCCTGTCATGTCACTTTGCATTCATTCCTGAAATAAGCTACCTGACAAAAGTTTTCAATATGTCAGGGGCACTGTTTTTAAAATGGTATCATCTTTGGAGGTTTTCCAATATATAGGACCACAAAGTCACTTCAAATCTGAATAGGTCCCTCAAAAAAATAAATTGTGTAAATTTCCTTGTAAAAATAAAAAAATATTGCTAAATTTTTAGACCTCCTAAAAGGCTAACAAAATAATATATCATTTTACAAATGGTGTTGATGTAAAGCAGACATGTGGGAAATTATTGGGATTTGTTGAGGCATTCCAGAGTTATTACCACACTGGTAATAACTGGTCAGATTTCAAAAATTAGCCGTCACTAAGGGGTTAGAAAAACAGCAGGTGTTTGACCCCTGAAGCATTCTTGTGTCTACTTCTGAAAGCAGCTGTGTGAATCAACCTACCACAGTTGGTGTTTCAAATGCAGGCAACGTTCCAGGAACACATGTAGCTGCTACAAAGAATGTTGTATGTCCTGGGTAAAAGCCGCCATCCAGCAAAAGACATCCAGCAGCATGGAGGACATAATAAAACACATTGTCCTGGTTCAGCAACAGCAGCAAGAGACAAACAAGCTACTCCTACAGAAGATGCAGCAGTACTAGTACTTGGACTTTTGGACTCTGGAAGTCTGGTGGCCCTGATCAGTGGTACACTTCCCCACTGTTTAATCCTTGACAAGTTTGTGGACATTCGCTGCATACAAGGAGACACCAAGGACTACCTTGTGGCCAGAGTGACCATGGGAATAGAATGTGGTATCAAGTCCCATGAGGTTGGGGTAGTAAAATACTTGATACATCCTGTCATACTAGTGTGAGATTATTCCTTATTTTGGGACTCGTACGTCAAGACTGTGTGCGTGGAGAGCAGTGAGTATTCATTGCTCTTCAGTAGCTCGCACAGTGTCTGCTGGCTTCCTGCAGCTGCCCATGGGAGTTGAATGCGGTGAATATTCATTCCCTTTAGTAGAGGCACATGTGACCGCCGACAGCTGCAGGAAGGCTCCGGCTGACACTGTGCTCGCTATAAAAGAGCAATAAATACTCCCTGATCTCTGCGCACACAGTCCTGGTGTGCAGAGCAGTGAGTATTCCAGCAGCTGCCCTTTGGCTTGCAAGCAGCGCATGACATCCCTGCTATGTGCTGCTTACAAGCATAAAGCATCTGCTGGCAACGGAGCAGGACGCTGCGAGGGAGCACCAGGAAGGTAAGTGTAATGGTTTGCTTTTTCATGTTTTCTGATGGGGCTATGCATACCAGGATGGGGGTGGGGGCCAATCATACCAGGATAAGAATGGAGCCATGCATACCAGGATGGGGATGGGGGTGAATCATACCAGGATGCTAAAGAGAAATGAATATTTATTGCCCTCCACGCTCATGGGCGTGGAATGCAGTGAATATTACTTTCTCTTTAGCAGCGGGCACAGGAGTTAGCCGCAGCAGCCGGCTCCTGCCTCTTTGATCCGCTGCTCCGCCGATGCCGCTCTCCCACCTCTCCACCAAGGCCAGAGCCAGTACTTCCGGGCTATAAGACGCATCCCCCATTTTCCTCCACATTTCATGAAACCGAAACCACACATACTTTGCTTAGACATTTAGGCTGTGCCGTGTTCACATGTAGAATGCTGAGTATTTTTTGCTGCTTCTTTTGAACAGAAATTCTGCTGTATTTAATAGCGCAAGTAAAGTGGATGTGATTTCAGGAAAACTGTGCCCCTGTGCGTCTAAATATGCTGAACTGTACAGTTTTGATGCCTTTTATCTGAAGAGGCTTCTATGTGGAGTCTAAAGAAAACATGTAAAAACTGCAGTTACTTTTTTAAGTGCAGAATCAAAGCTTTTCTGTATGATAGAAACACATTAGAAACGCGGTTTCACATCTGCACCAGAAACGCATCAAATAAAGGGGAAAAGGAATAAAAATACAGCAACAATTCAATAATCAGAGAAGATTGTTATTGTATAGTTTGGTGCAGATACCTGCAGAAAACAAAAAACTTAGTATTTATGATGTGTTTAACAGAAAAAAACAGCCTAATAAAAAAAGTCTCTAAAAGAAGCATGTAGGCGATTACACCCTATATATAGAGGTAACTCTTGTGGTTTCATCCCTCTATTTTTATACTGTACTGTACCATCAGCCTTTTCCCTTTTATCATATTCATCTTCATGATGACCTACGCATGTCCTCCAAACATAAAACTATTTGATTTTCTAATATTTTTTTTATCAGACTACGATGCTTTTAGACAATGTTTTCTATATTTATTAAATTATGTCAAAGAAAGTGAGGTCTAAGAAAATGTTCATCCAGAATATGGGTGAATAGAGACTAACGGCTGTGTAAGGTAATTATACCGGAACATCTGGACAGTGCGGTATTTATATGGATTAAAGCCAGTGAGCTTATATGTTAAACAGAGTGAGACCGCTTAACCCCTTCCCGACCTTTGACGCCACGTAGGCGTCATGAAAACCCGTGCCAATCCGACCCATGACACCTATGTGGCGTCATGGAAAGATCGCATCCCTGCAGATCGGGTGAAAGGGTTAACTCCATTTTCACCCGATCTGCAGAGACAGGGGGAGTGGTACTTCAGCCCAGGGGGGTGGCATCACCCCCCCCGTGGCTACGATCGCTCTGATTGGCTGTTGAAAGTGAAACAGCCAATCAGAGCGAATTGTAATATTTCACCTATGAAAATGGTGAAATATTACAATCCAGCCATGGCCGATGCTGCAATAGCATCTGCCATGGCTGGAGACCCCGATCGCCCCCCCCCCACCGATCGCCCCCCCAGTCGTCCTTTCTGCCCCGATCTCCTGTCCGCTCCCCTCCTCCCTCCTGTCCGCTCCCCCGGTCCTCTTGTCCGCTCCCCCCAGTCCTCCGATCCCCCCCCCCCGTGTTCCGATCCCACCCCCCCATACTTACCTAGCTTCGATGTCCCTCCCGGTGTCCGGCCGTCTTCTCCATGGGCGCCACCATCTTGGAAAATGGCGGGCGCATGCGCAGTGCGCCCGCCGAATCTGCCAGCCGGCAGATTCATTACAAGTACATTTTGATCGCTGTGGTAGGTTCTATCGCAGCGATCAAAATAAAAAAATAATAAATAACCCCCCCCCCTTTATCACCCCCACAGGTAGGGACAATAATAAAATAAAGAAAATATTTTTTTTTTCTTTTTCCACTAGGGTTAGGGTTAGAACTAGGGTTAGAACTAGGGGTAGGGTTAGGGGTAGGGTTACGGGTAGGGTTAGGGTTATGGCATGTGCACACAGTGCGGATTTGGCTGCGGATCCGCAGTGGATCGGCCGCGGATCCGCAGCGGATCGGCAGCGGATCGGTCGCGGATTGGCAGCGGATCCGCAGCGGATCGGCCGCGGATCCGCAGCGGATCGGCCGCGGATCCGCAGCGGATCGGCCGCGGATCCGCAGCGGATTGGCCGCTGCGAATTCGAAGCAGTTTTCCATCAGGTTTACAGTACCATGTACACCTATGGAAAACCAAATCCGCTGTGCCCATGGTGCGGAAAATTCCGTGCAGAAACGCTGCGTTGTATTTTCCGCAGCATGTAAATTCTTTGTGCGGATTCCGCAGCGTTTTACACCTGTTCCTCAATAGGAATCCGCAGGTGAAATCCGCACAAAAAAACACTGGAAATCTGCTGTAAATCCGCAGGTAAAACGCAGTGCCTTTTACCTGCAGATTTTTCAAAAATCGTGCGGAAAAATCTCACACGAATCCGCAACGTGGGCACATAGCCTTAGGGTTAGGGTTGGAATTAGAGTTAGGGTTGGAATTAGGGCTAGGGTTTGAAATAGGGTTAAGATTAGGCTTGTGGTTAGGGTTACGGATAGGGTTAGGGGTGTGTTGGGGTTACAGTTGTGGTTAGGGTTGGGATTAGGGTTACGGTTGGGATTAGGGTTAGGGTTGGAATTAGGGTTACGGGTGTGTTGCGGTTAGGGTTGTGGTTAGGGGTGTGTTGGGGTTAGGGTTGTGATTAGGGTTATGGCTACAGTTGGGATTAGGATTAGGGGTGTGTTGGGGTTAGTGTTGAAGTTAGAATTGAGGGGTTTCCACTAGGGTTGAGCGAAACGGGTCGTTCATTTTCAAAAGTCGCCGACTTTTGGCTAAGTCGGCGTCTCATGAAACCCGATCCCACCCCTGTGCTTGTCGGCCATGCGGTACACGACTTTCGCGCCAAAGTCGCATTTCAATGACGCGAAAAGCGCCATTTCTCAGCCAATGAAGGTGAACGCAGAGTGTGGGCAGCGTGATGACATAGGTCCTGGTCCCCACCATCTTAGAGAAGGGCATTGCAGTGATTGGCTTGCTGTCTGCGGCGTCACAGGGGCTATAAAGGGGCGTTCCCGCCGACCGCCATCTTACTACTGCTGATCTGAGCTTAGGGAGAGGTTGCTGCCGCTTCGTCAGAAGCAGGGATAGCGTTAGGCAGGGTCCACTAACCACCAAACCGCTTGTGCTGTAGCGATTTCCACTGTCCAACACCACCTTCGGTGTGCAGGGACACTGGAAGCTACATTTTTTTTTTCCCTCAACGCTGTAGCTCATTGGGCTGCCCTAGAAGGCTCCGTGATAGCTGTATTGCTGTGTGTACGCCACTGTGCAAACCAACTGCTTTTTTCAAAGCACATATCCTCTTGTTCCTTCCTTTCTGCACAGCTATCTTTTTTGTTTGTCCACACTTTTTATTTAATTTGTGCATCAGTCCACTCCTATTGCTGCCTGCCATACCTGGCTTACACTACTGCAGGGAGATAGTAATTGTAGGACAGTCCCTGTTTTTTTTTTTTTTTTTTGTGGAAGATTAAGATTGGCATTTATGCTACAGTGCCATCCCTGTGTGTGCCATCTCTCACTGAGTGGGCCATAGAAAGCCTATTTATTTTTTTCCTTGATTTGTGTTCTAAAATCTACCTCAACACAAAAACACTACATCAATCAGTGGGAGAAAAATATTGGCCTCAGTCAGGGCTTGTGTGCCACTCCTGTGTGTGCCATCTCTCATTCAGTGGGCCATACAAAGCCTATTTATTTTTTTGTTTTTTAATATTATTGGGTTTCTAAAGTCTCCGTGAAAAAAAAAAAATACATAAAAAAACAGTGGGAGAGTAATATTGCCCTTTCAGCTTGTGTGCCAGTCTTGACTCCTGGGTGTGCCACCTCTCTCTCTCTAATTGTGGGCCATAGAAAGCCTATTTATTTTTTTGCTTTTTTTAATATTATTTGGTTTCTAAAGTCTCCCTGAAAAAAAAAAATACATAAAAAAACAGTGGGAGAGTAATATTGCCCTTTCAGCTTGTGTGCCAGTCTTGACTCCTGGGTGTGCCACCTCTCTCTCTCTAATTGTGGGCCATAGAAAGCCTATTTATTTTTTTGCTTTTTTAAATATTATTTGGTTTCTAAAGTCTCCCTGAAAAAAAAAAAATACATACAAAAACAGTGGGAGAGTAATATTGCCCTTTCAGCTTGTGTGCCAGTCTTGACTCCTGGGTGTGCCACCTCTCTCTCTCTAATTGTGGGCCATAGAAAGCCTATTTATTTTTTTGCTTTGTTTAATATTATTTGGTTTCTAAAGTCTCCCTGAAAAAAAAAAAAGTACATAAAAAAACAGTGGGAGAGTAATATTGCCCTTTCAGCTTGTGTGCCAGTCTTGACTCCTGGGTGTGCCACCTCTCTCTCTCTAATTGTGGGCCATAGAAAGCCTATTTATTTTTTTGCTTTTTTTAATATTATTTGGTTTCTAAAGTCTCCCTGAAAAAAAAAATACATAAAAAAACAGTGGGAGAGTGATATTGCCCTTTCAGCTTGTGTGCCAGTCTTGACTCCTGGGTGTGCCACCTCTCTCTCTCTAATTGTGGGCCATAGAAAGCCTATTTATTTTTTTGCTTTTTTTAATATTATTTGGTTTCTAAAGTCTCCCTGAAAAAAAAAAATACATAAAAAAACAGTGGGAGAGTAATATTGCCCTTTCAGCTTGTGTGCCAGTCTTGACTCCTGGGTGTGCCACCTCTCTCTCTCTAATTGTGGGCCATAGAAAGCCTATTTATTTTTTTGCTTTGTTTAATATTATTTGGTTTCTAAAGTCTCCCTGAAAAAAAAAATACATAAAAAAACAGTGGGAGAGTAATATTGCCCTTTCAGCTTGTGTGCCATTCTTGACTCCTGGGTGTGCCACCTCTCTCTCTCTAATTGTGGGCCATAGAAAGCCTATTTATTTTTTTGCTTTGTTTACTATTATTTGGTTTCTAAAGTCTCCCTGAAAAAAAAAAAAATACATAAAAAAACAGTGGGAGAGTAATATTGCCCTTTCAGCTTGTGTGCCAGTCTTGACTCCTGGGTGTGCCACCTCTCTCTCTCTAATTGTGGGCCATAGAAAGCCTATTTATTTTTTTCCTTGATTTGTGTTCTAAAATCTACCTCAACACAAAAACACTACATCAATCAGTGGGAGAAAAATATTGGCCTCAGTCAGGGCTTGTGTGCCACTCCTGTGTGTGCCATCTCTCATTCAGTGGGCCATACAAAGCCTATTTATTTTTTTGTTTTTTTAATATTATTGGGTTTCTAAAGTCTCCGTGAAAAAAAAAAAAAAAACATAAAAAAACAGTGGGAGAGTAATATTGCCCTTTCAGCTTGTGTGCCAGTCTTGACTCCTGGGTGTGCCACCTCTCTCTCTCTAATTGTGGGCCATAGAAAGCCTATTTATTTTTTTGCTTTGTTTAATATTATTTGGTTTCTAAAGTCTCCCTGAAAAAAAAAAAGTACATAAAAAAACAGTGGGAGATTAATATTGCCCTTTCAGGTTGTGTGCCAGTCTTGACTCCTGGGTGTGCCACCTCTCTCTCTCTCTAATTGTGGGCCATAGAAAGCCTATTTATTTTTTTGCTTTTTTTAATATTATTTGGTTTCTAAAGTCTCCCTGAAAAAAAAAAAAAACATAAAAAAACAGTGGGAGAGTGATATTGCCCTTTCAGCTTGTGTGCCAGTCTTGACTCCTGGGTGTGCCACCTCTCTCATTCAGTGGGCCATAGAAAGCCTATTTATTTATTTTTTTAAATATTATTGGGTTTCTAAAGTCTCCCTTAAAAAACAAAAAATACATAAAAAAACAGTGGGAGAGTAATATTGCCCTTTCAGCTTGTGTGCCAGTCTTGACTCCTGGGTGTGCCACCTCTCTCATTCAGTGGGCCATAGAAAGCATTTTTTTTTTCCTTGATTTGTGTTCTAAAATCTACCTCAACACAAAAACACTACATCAATCAGTGGGAGAAAAATATTGGCCTCAGCCAGGGCTTGTGTGCCACTGCTGTGTGTGCTATCTCTCATTCAGTGGGCTATAGAAAGCCTATTTATTTATTTATTTTTTTTCTTATTATTTGGTTTCTAAAGTCTCCCTGAAAAAAAAAAAAAAAAAAAAACAGTGGGAGAGTAATATTGCCCTTTCAGCTTGTGTGCCAGTCTTGACTCCTGGGTGTGCCACCTCTCTCTCTCTAATTGTGGGCCATAGAAAGGCTATTTTTTTTTTTTTATTAGTATTTGGTTTCTAAATTGTCCCTGAAAAAAACATTTTATCTTATTTGGTTTCTAAAGTCTCCCTGAGAAAAAAAAAAAAAATTAGGTGGGAGAATAATATTGACATTAGTGCTTGAGTGACAGTCCTGCGTGTGTGTCATCTCTGTGATTTTGTGCCACAGAAAACAGAGTGTGTAACATTGTGCCTGATTTTCCTTGTGGTCTCACCAACCTGTTAAGGGATATAGAAATCATACTGAAGTTATAGCTCACCGTGTAAGTTGTTTGACAGCAACAAATAAAGTTACTTTGGTTAATTTTTTAAAACAATGAGGAAGTCTGGTGCAAGAGGTCGTGGCCGTGGGCGTTCATTGTCAGCTGGTAATGATGGTAGTGGTAGTGGAGCATCAGGTGGTCGTGGGGATAAAAATATTCCACCTAAGTCTGGAGCTGTGGAGCCAGTTTCGTCGTCTGGCTACACAAGGCCTCGAACGCTCTCTTTTCTGGGAGTAGGAAAAACGCTTTTAAAGCCGGAGCAGCAACAGCAAGTTTTGGCTTACATTGCAGACTCAGCCTCTAGCTCTTTTGCCTCCTCTTCTGAAACTGGTAAATGTAAAAGCAGCGCGTCGCTTGTGGATGTTCACGGTCAGGGACAAGTCGCTTCCTTGTCCTCCTCAGCAAAAACTACAACAAGAGAGAAGGATGCAGCAGGCGACACAACGGGTCACTCCATGGAGCTCTTTACACATACCGTCCCTGGCTTAGAAAGTGAAACACTTAACAGGCCATGCCCATTACAAGTAGATTCTGACATGGAGTGCACTGATGCACAGCCACAGCCAGAGTACTATGCTGCTCCTTTGACTCAGACCACCACATTGCCCTCTCAGGGTACAGATCCACAATCAGACCCTGATGAGACTATGTTGCCCCGCCACGAACGTTATACCACAGACCGACACAGTGACACAGACGAAGTTGCACACGAGCTCGAAGAGGAGGTAATAGATGACCCGGTTGTTGACCCCGATTGGCAGCCATTGGGGGAACAGGGTGAAGGCAGCAGTAGTTCAGAAGCGGAGGTGGAGGAGGGGCCGCAGCAGGCATCAACATCGCAACAGGTTCCATCTGCCGGGCCCGTATCTGGCCCAAAACACGTGTCAAAGCCAAAACCTGTTGGAGCACAGCGTTGCCATCCGGTTAAAGCTCAGTCTGCAATCCCTGAAAAGGGATCCGATGCTAGGAAGAGTGCAGTCTGGCATTTTTTTAAACAACATCCAATTGATCAGCACAAAGTCATCTGTCAAAAATGTTCAACTAGCTTAAGCAGAGGTCAGAATCTGAAAAGTCTCAATACTAGTTGCATGCATAGACACTTAACCACCATGCATTTTCAAGCCTGGACTAACTACCAAACGTCCCTTAAGGTTGTAGCACCCTCGGCCAATGAAGCTAGTCATCAACGCAACATCCCTTCCGTCACTGTAAGGCCACCATTTTCCTCACCACCGGCAGTATCTGTGCAGGTTTCTTTGCCAGCCAAAAGCAGTCAGGGTCAGGGAATCACCAGTTTTGTAGGCGGAAATATTGCATCTAGGGCACCGGCGGAAACAATACCGTCTCCAACCGTCTCTCAGTCTGCCATGTCCACCGGCACACCCGCAAGTTCCACGATCTCCATCTCTCCAGTTCAGCTCACACTACATGAGACTCTGGTTAGAAAAAGGAAGTACTTATCCTCGCATCCGCGTACACAGGGTTTTAACGCCCACATAGCTAGACTAATCTCGTTAGAGATGATGCCCTACCGGTTAGTTGAAAGCGAAGCTTTCAAAGCCCTGATGGAGTACGCTGAACCACGATACGAGCTACCCAGTCGACACTTTTTTTCCAGAAAAGCCATCCCAGCCCTGCACCAGCATGTTAAACAGCGCATCGTCCATGCACTCAGGCAATCTGTGAGTACAAAGGTGCACCTGACTACAGATGCATGGACCAGTAGGCATGGCCAGGGACGTTATGTGTCCATCACGGCACACTGGGTGAATGTGGTGGATGCAGGGTCCACAGGGGACATCAATTTCGGGACAGTTGTGCCTAGCCCACGGTCTAGGAAACAGTTGGCTGTAGGCGTTCGCACCCCCTCCTCCTCCTCCTGCAGAAGCTACAGCTCTTCCACAGACCGCAGTCGGCCAACCACTCCATCGGCAGATGACACTGTTGCACACCAGTTGTCCCATTATGGGCCAGCTACTGGCAAGCGTCAGCAGGCTGTATTGGCTATGAAGTGTTTGGGCGACAACAGACACACCGCGGAAGTTCTGTCCGAGTTCTTGCAACAAGAAACGCAGTCGTGGCTGGGCACAGTAGATCTTGAGGCAGGCAAGGTAGTTAGTGATAACGGAAGGAATTTCATGGCTGCCATCTCCCTTTCCCAACTGAAACACATTCCTTGCCTGGCTCACACCTTAAACCTGGTGGTGCAGTGCTTATTGAAAACTTATCCTGGGTTCTCCGACCTGCTCCTCAAAGTGCGTGGACTTTGCTCACATATCCGACGTTCGCCTGTACACGCCAGCCGTATGCAGACCTATCAGCGGTCTTTGAACCTTCCCCAGCATCGCCTAATCATAGACGTTGCAACAAGGTGGAACTCAACACTGCACATGCTTCAGAGACTGTGCCAACAGAGGCGGGCTGTTATGTTTTTGTGGGAGGATACACATACACGGGCAGGCAGTAGGATGGCAGACATGGAGTTGTCAGGTGTGCAGTGGTCGAAGATACAAGACATGTGTCAAGTCCTTCAGTGTTTTGAGGAATGCACACGGCTGGTTAGTGCAGACAACGCCGTAATAAGCATGAGCATCCCCCTAATGCGTCTGCTGATGCAAAGTTTGACGCACATAAAGGAGCAGGCGTCTGCACCAGAGGAAGAGGAAAGCCTTGATGACAGTCAGCCATTGTCTGGTCAGGGCAGTGTACAGGACGAGGTAGCGGGCGAAGAGGAGGTGGAGGACGAGGAGGATGATGGGGATGAGTATATTTTTAATGCGGAACCTTTCCCGGGGGCACTGGAAATTGGTTGCGTGTCAAGGCCGGGTTCTGGTTTTTTGAGGGACACAAGTCACGTAGATTTGCCTGCAACTGCCCCTCACCCAATCACAACCGGAGATTTGACAACTGGAACTTTGGCCCACATGGCGGATTATGCCTTACGTATCCTAAAAAGGGACACACGCATAACGAAAATGATGAACAATGACGATTACTGGTTGGCCTGCCTCCTTGATCCACGCTATAAAGGCAAATTGCTAAATATTATGCCACATGAGAACTTGGAACTAATATTAGCAACCAAACAATCAACTCTTGTTGACCGTTTGCTTCAGGCATTCCCAGCACACAGCGCACGTGATCGTTCTCACACGAGCTCAAGGGGGCAACAGACTAGGAGTGTTAGGGGTGCACACATCAGAAGTGGCGTTGGACAGAGGGGTTTTCTGACCAGGTTGTGGAGTGATTTTGCTATGACCGCAGACAGGACAGGTACTGCTGCATCAATTGAAAGTGACAGGAGACAACATTTGTCCAGTATGGTTACTAACTATTTTTCATCCCTTATCGATGTTCTCCCTCAACCGTCATTCCCATTTGATTACTGGGCATCAAAATTAGACACCTGGCCAGAATTGGCAGAATATGCATTGCAGGAGCTTGCTTGCCCGGCAGCAAGTGTCCTATCAGAAAGAGTATTCAGTGCTGCAGGTTCAATATTAACCGAAAAAAGGACTCGTCTGGCTACCCAAAATGTTGACGATCTAACATTCATTAAAATGAACCACAACTGGGTTTCGAAATCTTTTGCCCCACCTTGCCCGGCCGACACCTAGCTTTCCTATGAAAAGCTCTTGCTTGTGAATTACTTTTCTAATGTCTAATTTGCTGCAGCTGATTGTACAGCATACGACATGTTTACACCTCCCTAAATGGCCAAACTCCCCACACGGGGCCGTGGTATCGCGACTTGGCGCAAGCACCCGTGAGACTGCTGTTTGTCTGAAGAGGTGGGTGTGCTCGCTTTTGGTTGACGGCATTGCTACTAGGTCCCTCATAGTACAATGTAGTGTCTCTGGCGGTGGTGGTGCGCACCCAACGTCAGACACACCGTTGTAACATGAGGGGCCCTGGGGCGGTCCCGCCGGCATCAAGAGAGTTCCCCCCTCCCCCAGCTCAAACTGTGCTCTACCACGTGCAAAATTATGTCGCACAGCTCCACCAATCTTTAGTCTATTCGCTGACATCAATGTCTGGCACTGACAATACAAATTTGTAGACATCTATGATGCAACTTAAAGTAGTCTGTGTCTGTGTCCTATATTGGCACCTTTAAATAGTTACTGCCAAATTACTATGTCAGAAACTCAGCAGATGAGCCCACCCCTGTACCTAAGTATGCCACCTTTTTTTTTTTTTTGGTTGTTTTGCGAGACATTAACATCTATTTATATTTTGGGAGTACTGGGACAGACACTCCTTGCAATACTCCTCCACTGACCACCAAGCTGCCTGCCCGTGTATCCATGTAACCGATGTAAAACAGCCATGAGCCTATTGTTTGTTATTTTAGGCCTTTGATAGCCTGTCTGCGGTCCCTACTTTAAATACTCCTCCACTGACCACCAAGCTGCCTGCCCGTGTATCCATGTAACCGATGTAAAACTGCCATGAGCCTATTGTTTGTTATTTTAGGCCTTTGATAGCCTGTCTGCGGTCCCTACTTTAAATACTCCTCCACTGACCACCAAGCTGCCTGCCCGTGTATCCATGTAACCGATGTAAAACAGCCATGAGCCTATTGTTTGTTATTTTAGGCCTTTGATAGCCTGTCTGCGGTCCCTACTTTAAATACTCCTCCACTGACCACCAAGCTGCCTGCCCGTGTATCCATGTAACCGATGTAAAACTGCCATAAGCCTATTGTTTGTTATTTTAGGCCTTTGATAGCCTGTCTGCGGTCCCTACTTTAAATACTCCTCCACTGACCACCAAGCTGCCTGCCCGTGTATCCATGTAACCGATGTAAAACAGCCATGAGCCTATTGTTTGTTATTTTAGGCCTTTGATAGCCTGTCTGCGGTCCCTACTTTAAATACTCCTCCACTGACCACCAAGCTGCCTGCCCGTGTATCCATGTAACCGCTGTAAAACTGCCATGAGCCTATTGTTTGTTATTTTAGGCCTTTGATAGCCTGTCTGCGGTCCCTACTTTAAATACTCCTCCACTGACCACCAAGCTGCCTGTGTATCCATGTAACCGATGTAAAACTGCAGTATTTTGCTTATAAAAAATAAAATACTGGAGAGATATCAAATGCAGACATTTTAACATTAAAAACAAAAACACATACAACAAAAAACTGGTACAGTACAAAAATTGTCCACCAGCTACAAAAACTTTCTCCTGCAAGTAGTTAACTGAAAGTTTTTTTTCCATTGAAAACACAGATATGGCATCCACCGAGTGTTGTCCTGTCGCGTCTTCTTTATATTATTGCCAAGAAGCTGCAACTGAATAAAGCTGAGCTTCTACCTTCTGCCTCTTATTAACTGCTTTTTTTAAAAAAAATTGTCCACCAGCTACAAAAACTTTCTCCTGCAAGTAGTTAACTGAAAGGTTTTTTTCCATTGAAAACACAGATATGGCATCCACCGAGTGTTGTCCTGTCGCGTCTTCTTTATATTATTGCCAAGAAGCTGCAACTGAATAAAGCTGAGCTTCTACCTTCTGCCTCTTATTAACTGCTTTTTTTAAAAAAAATTGTCCACCAGCTACAAAAACTTTCTCCTGCAAGTAGTTAACTGAAAGGTTTTTTTCCATTGAAAACACAGATATGGCATCCACCGAGTGTTGTCCTGTCGCGTCTTCTTTATATTATTGCCAAGAAGCTGCAACTGAATAAAGCTGAGCTTCTACCTTCTGCCTCTTATTAACTGCTTTTTTAAAAAAAAATTGTCCACCAGCTACAAAAACTTTCTCCTGCAAGTAGTTAACTGAAAGGTTTTTTTCCATTGAAAACACAGATATGGCATCCACCGAGTGTTGTCCTGTCGCGTCTTCTTTATATTATTGCCAAGAAGCTGCAACTGAATAAAGCTGAGCTTCTACCTTCTGCCTCTTATTAACTGCTTTTTTTAAAAAAAATTGTCCACCAGCTACAAAAACTTTCTCCTGCAAGTAGTTAACTGAAAGGTTTTTTTCCATTGAAAACACAGATATGGCATCCACCGAGTGTTGTCCTGTCGCGTCTTCTTTATATTATTGCCAAGAAGCTGCAACTGAATAAAGCTGAGCTTCTACCTTCTGCCTCTTATTAACTGCTTTTTTTTTAAAAAAAATTGTCCACCAGCTACAAAAACTTTCTCCTGCAAGTAGTTAACTGAAAGGTTTTTTTCCATTGAAAACACAGATATGGCATCCACCGAGTGTTGTCCTGTCGCGTCTTCTTTATATTATTGCCAAGAAGCTGCAACTGAATAAAGCTGAGCTTCTACCTTCTGCCTCTTATTAACTGCTTTTTTAAAAAAAAATTGTCCACCAGCTACAAAAACTTTCTCCTGCAAGTAGTTAACTGAAAGGTTTTTTTCCATTGAAAACACAGATATGGCATCCACCGAGTGTTGTCCTGTCGCGTCTTCTTTATATTATTGCCAAGAAGCTGCAACTGAATAAAGCTGAGCTTCTACCTTCTGCCTCTTATTAACTGCTTTTTTTAAAAAAAATTGTCCACCAGCTACAAAAACTTTCTCCTGCAAGTAGTTAACTGAAAGGTTTTTTTCCATTGAAAACACAGATATGGCATCCACCGAGTGTTGTCCTGTCGCGTCTTCTTTATATTATTGCCAAGAAGCTGCAACTGAATAAAGCTGAGCTTCTACCTTCTGCCTCTTATTAACTGCTTTTTTTTTAAAAAATTGTCCATCAGCTACAAAAACTTTCTCCTGCAAGTAGTTAACTGAAAGGTTTTTTTCCATTGAAAACACAGATATGGCATCCACCGAGTGTTGTCCTGTCGCGTCTTCTTTATATTATTGCCAAGAAGCTGCAACTGAATAAAGCTGAGCTTCTACCTTCTGCCTCTTATTAACTGCTTTTTTTAAAAAAAATTGTCCACCAGCTACAAAAACTTTCTCCTGCAAGTAGTTAACTGAAAGGTTTTTTTCCATTGAAAACACAGATATGGCATCCACCGAGTGTTGTCCTGTCGCGTCTTCTTTATATTATTGTCAAGAAGCTGCAACTGAATAAAGCTGAGCTTCTTCCTTCTGCCTCTTATTAACTGCTTTTTTTAAAAAAAATTGTCCACCAGCTACAAAAACTTTCTCCTGCAAGTAGTTAACTGAAAGGTTTTTTTCCATTGAAAACACAGATATGGCATCCACCGAGTGTTGTCCTGTCGCGTCTTCTTTATATTATTGCCAAGAAGCTGCAACTGAATAAAGCTGAGCTTCTACCTTCTGCCTCTTATTAACTGCTTTTTTTTTAAAAAATTGTCCACCAGCTACAAAAACTTTCTCCTGCAAGTAAACTGAAAGGTTTTTTTCCATTGAAAACACAGATATGGCATCCACCGAGTGTTGTCCTGTCGCGTCTTCTTTATATTATTGCCAAGAAGCTGCAACTGAATAAAGCTGTGCTTCAACCTTCTGTTCCAAATTACCATTTTTAAAAATGCCATTGGCTGTTCCGGCCTACTAAAGGTGTCTGTCTGCCCCTGCCTGGTGTTGTCCTCAACTGAATAAAGCTGAGCTTCAACCTTCAGTTCCAAATTACCATTTTTAAAAATGCAATTGGCTGTTCCGGCCTACTAAAGGTGTCTGTCTGCCCCTGCCTGGTGTTATCCTCAACTGAATAAAGCTGAGCTTCTACCTTCTGTTCCAAATTACCATTTTTAAAAATGCAATTGGCTGTTCCGGCCTACTAAAGGTGTCTGTCTGCCCCTGCCTGGTGTTGTCCTCAACTGAACAAAGCTGTGCTTCAACCTTCTGTTCCAAATTACCATTTTTAAAAATGCAATTGGCTGTTCCGGCCTACTAAAAGTGTCTGTCTGCCCCTGCCTGGTGTTGTCCTCAACTGAATAAAGCTGAGCTTCAACCTTCAGTTCCAAATTACCATTTTTAAAAATGCAATTGGCTGTTCCGGCCTACTAAAGGTGTCTGTCTGCCCCTGCCTGGTGTTGTCCTCAACTGAATAAAGCTGAGCTTCAACCTTCAGTTCCAAATTACCATTTTTAAAAATGCCATTGGCTGTTCCGGCCTACTAAAGGTGTCTGTCTGCCCCTGCCTGGTGTTGTCCTCAACTGAACAAAGCTGTGCTTCAACCTTCTGTTCCAAATTACCATTTTTAAAAATGCAATTGGCTGTTCCGGCCTACTAAAGGTGTCTGTCTGCCCCTGCCTGGTGTTGTCCTCAACTGAATAAAGCTGAGCTTCAACCTTCAGTTCCAAATTACCATTTTTAAAAATGCAATTGGCTGTTCCGGCCTACTAAAGGTGTCTGTCTGCCCCTGCCTGGTGTTGTCCTCAACTGAATAAAGCTGAGCTTCAACCTTCAGTTCCAAATTACCATTTTTAAAAATGCCATTGGCTGTTCCGGCCTACTAAAGGTGTCTGTCTGCCCCTGCCTGGTGTTGTCCTCAACTGAATAAAGCTGAGCTTCAACCTTCAGTTCCAAATTACCATTTTTAAAAATGCAATTGGCTGTTCCGGCCTACTAAAGGTGAATGTCTGCCCCTGCCTGGTGTTGTCCTCAACTGAATAAAGCTGAGCTTCTACCTTCTGTTCCAAATTACCATTTTTAAAAATGCCATTGGCTGTTCCGGCCTACTAAAGGTGTCTGTCTGCCCCTGCCTGGTGTTGCCCTCAAATGAATAAAGCTGTGCTTCAACCTTCAGTTCCAAATTACCATTTTTAAAAATGCAATTGGCTGTTCCGGCCTACTAAAGGTGTCTGTCTGCCCCTGCCTGGTGTTGTCCTCAACTGAATAAAGCTGAGCTTCAACCTTCAGTTCCAAATTACCATTTTTAAAAATGCAATTGGCTGTTCCGGCCTACTAAAGGTGTCTGTCTGCCCCTGCCTGGTGTTGTCCTCAACTGAACAAAGCTGAGCTTCCACATTCTGGCTTTCGCCCTATACTATCAGATATTAAACTGCATTTGGCCTACTAGTGTGGTTAGGCCCTTGAAACAGTGTCTGCTGCTCTTGGGTTTGCTACTCCACTGAACAAAGCAATGCCGCCTGTTTAGTCCTGTTACCAATTTTGAACTGCATTTAGCCTACTTTATTCTTTGGCCCTATATCTGTTTCCTCCTCATCCTGCCCATTGCCCAGCCACTGCTAGATGAGTCTGCTGGTACATTGACCTAGACCACTACATTCCCCTTATACTCTACACAGCCAGAATCTGACCCTGCTGAAAGTAAGGTTCCCCTTCCCGCATGTTATACCACCTTACACAGGGACAGAGAGGAAGGTGCAGATGAAAGTGCAGGTTCCTTCATCAGGTGGGGGGGCATACTCGTTGGCGACGTCACTGGCACAGGGCCCCTCAGAGTACGCAAAAGTGTCGCTGCTGGTGGGAGGCGCCCCCGCCATGCAAACACACCGCCGTACTTTGAGGGGCCCTGTGCCAGTGCCAATGCGAACGAGTGGGCCCCCCCTGCTTGCTCAGGATCACAGCACTTGCAAAGTTGAAATACTTACCTTTCCCTGCAACACCGCCGTGACGTAGCCCGCATTTCCTGGGCCCACGAAAAACTTGAGCCAGCCCTACTCCCCCCACAACTTTTGCCAAATGACCCCCAATTCCCTATGCCCAACTATTATTATAAAGTTAATTAAGATTGACAAGCTTCAGAAACAAGAATGGATGTTTTTGGCATTAAAATGGGCACTGTAGGTGTTTTCCTGGCCTCCACTCACTGCCGACTATGCTTCCCCATTGACTTGCATTGGGTTTCGTGTTTCGGTCGATCCCCGACTTTTAGCGATAATCGGCCGACTGCACTCGACTCGACTCTGGACAAAATCGGGTTTCACAAAACCCGACTCGATCTTAAAAAAATGAAAGTCGCTCAACTCTAGTTTCCACTGTTTAGGCACATCAGGGGTCTCCAAATGCAACATGGCGCCACCATTGATTCCAGCCAATCTTGCGTTCAAAAAGTCAAATGGTGCTCTCGCCCTTCCAAGCCCCGACGTGCGCCCAAACAGTGGTTTACCCCCACATTTGGGGTACCAGCGTACTCAGGACAAACTGGGCAACAACTGTTTGGGTCCAATTTCTCCTGTTACCCTTTCAAAAATAAAAAATTACTTGCTAAAACATAATTTTTGAGGAAAGAACAATTATTTTTTATTTTCACGGCTCTGCGTTATAAACTTCTGTGAAGCACTTGGGGGTTGAAAGTGCTCACCACACATCTAGATAAGTTCCTTCGGGGGTCTAGTTTCCAAAATGGGGTCACTTGTGGGGTGTTTCTACTGTTTAGGCACATCAGGGGCTCTGCAAATGCAATGTGACGCCCGCAGACCATTCCATCAAAGTCTGCATTTCAAATGTCACTACTTCCCTTCCGAGCCCTGACGTGTGCCCAAACAGTGGTTTACCCCCACATATGGGGTATCAGCGTACTCACAACAAACTGGGCAACAAATATTGGGGTCCAAATTCTCCTGTTACCCTTGTGAAAATAAAAAATTGCTTGCTAAAACATCTTTTTTGAGGAAAGAAAAATGATTTTTTATTTTCACGGCTCTGCGTTGTAAACTTCTGTGAAGCACTTGGGGGTTGAACGTGCTCACCACACATCTAGATAAGTTCCTTAGGGGGTCTAGTTTCCAAAATGGGGTCACTTGTGGGGGGTTTCTACTGTTTAGGCATATCAGGGGCTCTGCAAACATAACATGATGCCCGCAGACCATTCCATCAAAGTCTGCATTCCAAAACGTCACTACTTCCCTTCCGTCCCACGGCATGTGCCCAAACAGTGGTTTACCCCCACATATGGGGTATCAGCGTACTCAGGAGAAACTGGACAACAACTTTTGGGGTCCAATTTCTCCTGTTACTCTTGCAAAAATAAAAAATTCTGGGCTAAAAAAATATTTTTGAGGAAAGGAAACACTTTTATTATTTTCACGGCTCTGCGTTATAAACTTCTGTGAAGCACTTGGGGGTTCAAAGTGCTCACCACACATCTAGATAAGTTCCCTTGGGGGTCTAGTTTCCAAAATGGAGTCACTTGTGGAGAGTTCCTACTGTTTAGGCACATGAGGGGCTCTGCAAACGCAACCTGATGCCCGCAGAGCATTCCATCAAAGTCTGCATTTCAAAACGTCACTACTTCCCTTCCGTACCCCGATGTGTGCCAAAACAGTGGTTTACCCCCACATATGGGGTATCAGCGTACTCAGGAGAAACTGGACAACAACTTTTGGGGTCCAATTTCTCCTGTTACTCTTGTAAAAATAAAAAATTCTGGGCTAAAAAAATATTTTTGAGGAAAGGAAACACATTTTTTATTTTCACGGCTCTGCGTTATAAACTTCTGTGAAGCACTTGGGGGTTCAAAGTGCTCACTACACATCTAGATAAGTTTCCTTGGGGGTCTAGTTTCCAAAATGGAGTCACTTGTGGGGAGTTCCTACTGTTTAGGCACATCAGGGGCTCTGCAAACGCAACCTGACGCCCGCAGAGCATTCCATCAAAGTCTGCATTTCAAAACGTCACTACTTCCCTTCCGAACCCCGACGTGTGCCAAAACAGTGGCTTACCCCCACATATGGGGTATCAGCGTACTCAGGAGAAACTGGACAACTTTTGGGGTCCAATTTCTCCTGTTACCCTTGGGAAAATAAAAAATTGTGGGCTAAAAAATCATTTTTGAGAAAAGAAAAATTATTTTTTATTTTCATGGCTCTGCGTTATAAACTTCTGTGAAGCACTTGGGGGTTCAAAGTGCTCACCACACATCTAGATTAGTTCCTTGGGAGGTCTAGTTTCCAAAATGGGGTCACTTGTGTGGGAGCTCCAATGTTTAGGCACACAGGGGCTCTCCAAACGCGACATGGTGTCCGCTAATGATTGGAGCTAATTTTCCATTCAAAAAGCCAAATGGCGTGCCTTCCCTTCCGAGCCCTGCCGTGCGCCCAAACAGTGGTTTACCCCCACATATGGGGTATCATCGTACTCAGGACAAACTGGACAACAACATTTGGGGTCCAATTTCTCCTATTATCCTTGGGAAAATAAAAAATTCTGGGCTAAAAATCATTTTTGAGGAAAGAAAAATTATTTTTTTTTTTTCACGGCTCTGCGTTATAAACTTCTGTGAAGCACCTGGGGGTTATAGGTGCTCACTATGCATCTAGATAAGTTCCTTGGGGGGTCTAGTTTCCAAAATGGGGTCACTTGTAGGGGAGCTCCAATGTTTAGGCACACAGGGGCTCTCCAAACGTGACATGGTGTCCGCTAACGATTGGAGCTAATTTTCCATTCAAAAAGTCAAATGGCACGCCTCCCCTTCCGAGCCTTGCCGTGCACCCAAACAGTGGTTTACCCCCACATATGAGGTATCGGCATACTCAGGAGAAATTGCCCAACAAATTTTAGGATCCATTTTATCCTGTTGCCCATGTGAAAATGAAAGAATTGAGGCTAAAAGAAATTTTGTGTGAAAAAAAAGTACTTTTTCATTTTTGCGGATCAATTTGTGAAGCACCTGGGGGTTTAAAGTGCTCACTATGCCTCTAGATGAGTTCCTTGGGGGGTCTAGTTTCCAAAATGGGGTCACTTGTGGAGGAGCTCCAATGTTTAGGCACACAGGGGCTTTCCAAACGCGACATGGTGTCCGCTAACGATGGAGATAATTTTTCATTCAAAAAGTCAAATGGCGCTCCTATCCTTCCGTGCCTTACCATGTGCCCAAACAGTGGTTTACCCCCACATGTGAGGTATTGGTGTACTCAGGAGAAATCGCCCAACAAAATTTAGGATCCATTTTATCCTGTTGCCCATGTGAAAATGAAAAAATTGAGGCTAAAATATTTTTTTTGTGAAAAAAAAGTACTTTTTCATTTTTACGGATCAATTTGTGAAGCACCTGGGGGTTTAAAGTGTTCACTATGCTTCTAGATAAGTTCCTTGGGGGGTCTAGTTTCCAAAATGGGGTCACTTGTGGGGGAGCTCCAATGTTTAGGCACACGGAGGCTCTCCAAACGCGACATGGTGTCCGCTAAAGATTGGAGCCAATTTTTCATTCAAAAAGTCAAATGGCGCTCCTTCCCTTCCGAGCCCTGCCGTGCGCCCAAACAGTGGTTTACCCCCACATATGAGGTATCAGCGTACTCAGGACAAATAGGACAACAACGTCCGTGGTCCAGTTTCTCCTTTTACCCTTGGGAAAATAAAAAAATTGTTGCTAAAAGATCATTTTTGTGACTAAAAAGTTAAATATTCATTTTTTACTTCCATGTTGCTTCTGCTGCTGTGAAACACCTGAAGGGTTAATAAACTTCTTGAATGTGGTTTTGAGCACCTTGAGGGGTGCAGTTTTTAGAATGGTGTCACTTTTGGGTATTTTCAGCCATATAGAACCCTCAAAATGACTTCAAATGTGAGGTGGTCCCTAAAAAAAAATGGTTTTGTAAATTTTGTTGTAAAAATGAGAAATCACTGGTCAAATTTTAACTCTTATAACTTCCTAGCAAAAAAAAAAAATTGTTTCCAAAATTGTGCTGATGTAAAGTAGACATGTGGGAAACGTTATTTATTAACTATTTTGTGTCACATAACTCTCTGGTTTAACAGAATAAAAATTCAAAATGTGAAAATTGCGAAATTTTCAAAATTTTCGCCAAATTTCCGTTTTTTTCACAAATAAACTCAGAAATTATCGACCTAAATTTACCACTAACATGAAGCCCAATATGTCACGAAAAAACAATCTCAGAATAGCTAGGATCCGTTGAAGCATTCCCGAGTTATTACCTCATAAAGGGACACTGGTCAGAATTGCAAAAAACGGCAAGGTCATTAAGGCCAAAATAGGCTGGGTCATGAAGGGGTTAAATATGGCAATGAACTTAAAGGGGAAGCCAGTACCACAAGAGCTTCTGATATAAAGGCCACACTATCTGCGTAATTATGACCGATTAGAAAATCCTCTGATTCTTAAGTTCTCCAGTTATTCCCTGCCTATTGTATTGCCACGACTCATTTTAAAGAGTTGTGGTAGCTCTGGTTCTGCTTTAATTTAAAAGTCATTTTTACTTTTGGGACAGCAAAGGTTAATGTCAGTTTCCTTGCTGGCAGCTGCTGGTCAGCTAATGTGGGTAGTGACTACTCCCACTATCCTTTAAATATTCACATGACGCATCAGCTGACTGTTGGCAATAGAGTTATTCTATGTAGACGAGCTTTGGAGTTTGCAGCTCTCTGGTGTCAGCACTGAATTTGCTACTTCTGTGGAGTTCGGTTCCTGTTTTCGTATCCTCTGCGATGTGGAGCTTGGCAGCGGAGTCTGGAGCTAGGTTGATTGATAATTTACCTTGTCTGTCTCGTGCTTGGCACTATCCTCTGTGCTTGTACCATCTCGTGGTGAGGCTAGCGTCCTTGCCAGCAAGTCCCTTAGCCAGAGTATTATGAGGTGACAGCTAGGGACTATGCACATAACGGCGTTGGGGGGGAACCCGTTTAGGGCGTTAGGGGAGCTTAGGGATAGGCACTGGTTGCTGTTTAGGAGGTGCCCTTGTTAGGGTCTTCCTCTTTTTCCATCCCGTTATTATTATTACCAACCCATACTATTTATACTATTTTCCAGGGAAGATATGGCTGAAGACGAGGCTTTTGCTCGCCTGATCCAGACCCTCACAGATTAGGTCACTGAGTTGCGGACTCAGGTGCTGCAGCAGTTTCAGCAGGTTTCGGCTCATGTCCAGGCTCAACTGGAATCCAAAATATCTCTCCCTGACAGGTTCTTTGGAGGGAGAGATACATTTTTGGTCTTTAAGGAAGGCTGTAAGTTATATTCCAAGCTTCAACCTCGTTCTTCAGGGAGTGAGGAACTGCGTGTGGGGATTATTGTCTCCCTTCTCAAGGATGATCACCAATCCTGGGCCTTCTCCCTGCAGACCGATTCACCATCTTTGCGGTCGGTGGACAAGATTTTTGCCGCATTGGCACTGGTGTATGAGGATACTGATGGCGTCTCCCTGGCTGAGACTTGACTCCGTAAGATCAAGTAGGGGGGCCGTCCAGCTGAGGCATACTGTTTAGAGTTTCGGAGATGGGCCACTGACACTCAGTGGATTGACCCTGCTCTTAGGAGCCATTTTTGGCAGGGTCTGTCAGCTAGGCTTCAGGATACTCTGGTGCAGTATGCTACTCCTGGGTTGTTGGAGGCCAACATGTCCCTTGCAATCCGGATGGATAGACGGCTCAGGGAGAGACATACACCGAATCTACCCTCTCTTGTTCTTTATAGGGATGAGGACACACTGGTACAGATAGACTAACCCATGCAGGTGGTAGGAGTCTCCTCTCAAACAAGGTTGTCTGCGGTTCGCTATGGGACAGGGGCATGTTTTTTATGTGGTCTGACTGATCATTTCATCAATGTCTGCCCAGCTCCACCAAAGTATGTACTCCATCACAAAAGCCACATTTCTCTGGTCATGAGGAGGGAGACGACCAGGTTGTGTACATTTCCTCCACTTTTACATCTTTGTTTACCATTACGGCTGAAGTGGTGGTTGGTGGGGAAACTGAGATTACACCGGTTCTTGTGGATACTGGAGCTGGAGTCAATTTGGTGGTCTCGCTTTGTTCAGACTCATAGTCTGATCGTTAGGATGCTGGCGAGACCCATTTCCATTTATGCAATTGACTCTGTCCCTCTCAGCCACAGGAGTTTGCCCCAAGTCGTAGACTACATCTTTGAGGGTATGCCAACCCCCATTGTCTTAGGCCTTCCCTGACTGAAGAAACACAATCCGGTCATATATTGGCGGTACAGGGAAGTTGTGAGTTGGGACCAGTCTTGTAAAGACTGTTGCCTGGGTACTATGGTCTCTGCCGTCCTTGAATCTACTCCTCCGGTGGAGGCAGCTAAGGTGCTACCGGGGAATAGGGGCAGGTTTCAACCCTCACAATTAAACCGAGTTTCGGGGTCCTCTCAGGAGGAGGGATCAGGGGAGGGTGATGGTTTCCCCTGTGTGTAGTGAGAGTTTGGTGACATGGGGGGACGGCTCTGTTGTCTGTTCTCCAAGGAAATTACCGTCTGTTGGCATGCGTACAAGCGGAAATAAACGTTCAGGTTTGGACCTGTGTGTGAATGAGTATGTGTAGGTGTCCGCTAAAAACATTTAAGTACACATCTGGGACCTGGAGTTTTAGGGTGATTGGGCCATATCAGGTGTCATTCTCAGCCCTAGGACCTTCCAGTTAGAGTCACCCCCAGTAATGAAGGTACATAATGTATTCTACAGGTTGTCGCACTGGAGATTTGTTGCGCCTCCAGAGCCTACCTTATTTCTATCACCATCGGGCTGCATTTGCCATAAACCTGAGGATCAGGTGACTGCGGAGGCAAATCCTAGTGGGTTGAGGCATCCTCACCATACATCATTTCTGGAGTAGTCTGGGGTTAAGGGTCCAGAGGCACCTCATTGAAAGAGAGGTACTGTCACAACTAATTTTTGGGAGTTGTGACAGCTTGCTTCTGCTTCAATTTAAATGTGGTTTTTACCTTTGGACCAGCAAGGGTTAATGTCAGTTTTCTTGCTGGCGAGCTGATGTGGGCGGTAACCACTCCCACCATCCTTTAAATAGTCACATGACACATCAGCTGACTGTTGGTAATAGTTATTATATGTAGACCAGCCTTGGAGTTTGCAGCTCTTTGGTGTCAGCGCTGAATCTGAAACTTCTATTGGAGTTCAGGGTCCTGTTTCTGTATGTTTTGCGGTATGGAGCATGGCAGTGGGAGCCTGGAGCTAAGTTACTGGTTTTCTTACCTTGTCTATCTCGTGGATGTCACTATCTCCTGTGTTTGTACCTTCCGCAGTGGTGAGGCTAGCATCCTTGCCGGTCAGTGCACTAGCCAGGGTATTGTGAGGTGACAGCTAGAGACTAGGCACGTGACGGTGGCGGGGGGTAAGGACCCGCTTAGCGCGGTAGGGGAGCTTAGGGATAGGCACAGGTTGTTTAGCAGGTGCCCCATAGCTTGTTCCCTATTGCTAGGGCCTTCCTCTTCCTATCCCATTGTGTGTGTTGAGTCGTTCGCTGGACCGACCCCTGTTGGGTCGTGACATGTGTTTACTACTTGCCCCTTAGGATTGACATATTCCAGCATGAATCCTGGGTAATGATTTATTCTGATCAGTGATCTAGAGACAAAACTAGTAATATTAAGAAACACATAAAAATCACTGAAGCTGCTTCATCTTTAGTGGTTAGTTATCTGACCTATTGTGATATCACTTGTGTTCCGCTCCTCGTGATATAACATTGAGATCACCATTGTGACAACATTCGTGTTCTGTGGTCTCACATTGAGATCACCATTGTGACATCACAGATTGTGTGGTTATTAGGAATGACATTGCAGGGAGACGCTTTGTCTGGAGAGGCCCACTGTGTATTACACAATAAGCGAAGTGCCTCCAGGCTAAAATGCTGTTTCAATTTCTAATTGTGTACTGTGCTAAAAAGCCTGTTTTTACTTTACCAAAAAACCTCTGGGAGTACTATGCCAAAAAGCTTATGTGTGCACTGTAGTCTTCTCTGTACAAGTAGTGTGCGCAAAAAATAATTATACTCGAGTTGTGTTCCTAAAAAGAGTTATATTCTGCACCCATTCTGTGGGAGCACTCTGCGTATAATCAAATTTTTCTAATCTGCAGCCATGTCTTTGGGAATACTGTGACAAAATCCTGTATGTGTACTCTACACACGTCCCTGTGGGAGTACTTTGAAAAAAGCCCCTGTTGGATTACTCTGCAAAGCATACTGTGTGGGTGTACTCTGTAAAACACTTCCTTTTTTAAAAAAAAATTTGGCTAGGCCCCAAAACATTGTGAATAGAAAATAGAACAAACTGTGCTGGAGTCTAACAATGGCTGGGTGCGTCTGGTATAATTGTGTATTGAGGCAAATGGTAAGACAAGTCCTGTGGGATCCATGCCTGGTTCATTTTAATGAATGTGAGCTTGCCCATGTTGGCTGTGGACAGGAAAATGTGCCAGCCTGTAATCACAACTCCTGCCGTGCTAAATTAACGTTCCGACAGTACACTTTCCACAGGGGAGGCCAGCACCTCCAAGGCATGAAAGGCATTCTCAGGCCATGTGTCCAGTTTGGAGACCCAGAAGTTAAACGGGCCTGACTCATCACTCAATATGTGGAGACGAGTTGTCAAATACTCTTCCTCCATGTTGTTGAAACTGTCATTCTCATCGCTTTGATCCCTTGAGCTTTGTGGCTGGCTACTCTTTCTGCCGAGCCTCAAGAGAAACACCTTTTTCTCTGCGTGTTTGGAATCTATTTTCTTTACGCAGTCTGTCTAGCTTAACACATATATTTAAAATTTTTGCACCTATCACCTTTTTTCAGTAAGTAACCTACTAATCCCCAATGAGTTACTAAACAGGCATAACCTAAATGCTGCCTCCTAATGGTGACCATATCAGCTGGTGGTGCTGGATTTCGTGACATGCTGAGTGAAGTTTTCCACGTTTCTGCCATGCTATCCTTTTTGAGATTGTGCCAGTGACCCAGTTGCGTTAACGACTTCATCCTCCTCTGCCTTGTTCTTCCACTGAGCCCCTGTTGTCAGGGGAGGACACCATCAGTAGGGTGTCTACCAGAGTGCATTTGTATTCCTTCATTTCCCAATCTTGCTCTAGTGGTGGAGGAATCGGAGTAGGAGCAGGAAACAACATGGATAGAGAAAAGACTGCGTGATGCGCAGTAGCAACCAACCTAACCGCTAGGGGCTGGCCCTTTCGCTTTTGCTCCCTCATTTGATCTGCAACTGGAGCAGAGTGATCACCTGTTCTACCAAACTACCTACGTTATTCAGATGTCCTTAATTCCATGTGAGGTCTAGATCCTCATCATCCCCAATTGCATAATCACATCTATCCAGTCTGTCTCTGTGGCCCTACTAATCCTCTTCTGTCCTTGCTATTCCTCCGCTTCTCTCCTCTGCAAATCCCTTCATGGTCTCTTAATTCCACAATGTATCCAATTCAAGCCACTTAGGCTGGTTTCACACTTGCGTTTTGATCTGCAGCGTTTTTACCCCTATGTTTAACATTAAAAACGCATGCGTTTTTTTTGTACGCGTTTGGCCGCGTTTTACGACACATGCGTTTTTTTGCTGCATGCGTTCTTTTGCAGAAATGCAACATGTAGTAATTTTCAGAGGCGTTGTTTTGCCGCAAAAAAACGCATGCGTTCATTTGCGTTTGATTTGCGTCAAAAAATACATTGATGTCTATGGAAACGCATGCGTTTTCGCGTACATGCGTTTGCTTGCGTTTTAAACGCATGCGTTTTTATAGAAAAAAACAAGAATACACCCTGATAAGCCACCCCCCACCATCAGGGTGATAAAGGGATCCTAACCCTACCCCTAGGGATCCAAACCCTAACCCTACCCCTAACAATATGACAGTGAATACTCTCCGAGTTTATATTTTTAGTACTCTATAGCAATACCGTATATCTTGGGGTGTCCACATTGAACAAAGCTTTTTATTAGAAGA